>NC_044307.1:67259136-67489136 GCF_007474595.2 Lynx canadensis
TGATCTCAGCTCAGGTTTTGATCTCAGGGTCATGAATTCAAGCCCCATGCTGGGTGTGGAGACTACTTAAAAAACAACAACAACAAAACAACAACAACAAAAACTCTACTTCGGTGATTTTCAAGTTGGCTTTCCTGCCTTAAATACCTGGGAAGATGATCACATCTTCCGGAAACAGTCAGCAAAACTAAAAGAATGGGGGAAGATATTTGCAAATGACATATCTGATAAAGGGTTAGTATCCAAAATCTATAAAGAACTTATCCAACTCAACACCCAAAAAACAAATAATCCAGTGAAGAAATGGGCAAAAGACATGAAAAGACACTTCTCCAAAGAAGACATCCAGATGGCCAACAGACACAGGAGAAAATGCTCAACATCACTCATCATCAGGGAAGTACAGATCAAAACCACAATGAGATACCACCTTACACCTGTCAGAATGGCTAACATTAACAACTCAGGCAACAACAGATGTTGGTGAGGATGCGGAGAAAGAGGATCTCTTTTGCATTGTTGGTGGCAGTGCAAGCTGGTGCAGCCACTCTGGAAAACAGTATGGAGGTTCCTCAAAAAACTAAAAATAGAACTACCCTATGACCCAGCAATTGCACTACTAGGCATTTATCCAAGGGATACAGGTGTGCTGTTTTGAAGGGACACGTGCACCCCCATGTTTATAGCAGCACTATCAACAATAGCCAAAGTATGGAAAGAGCCCAAATGTCCATCAGTGGATGAATGGATGAAGAAGATGTGGTATATATATACAATGGAGTATTACTTGGCAATTAAAAAGAATGAATTCTTGCCATTTGCAACTACGTGGATGGAACTGGAGGGTATTATGCTAAGTGAAATTAGTCAAAGATAAAAGTCATATGACTTCACTCGTATGAGGACTTTAAGAGACAAAACAGATGAACATAAGGGAAGGGAAACAAAAATAATATAAAAACATGGAGGGGAACAAAACAGAAGAGACTCAAATATGGAGAACAAACTGAGGGTTACTGGAGGGGTTGTGGGAGGGGGGATGGGCTAAATGGGGAAGGGGCATTAAGGAATCTACTCCTGAAATCATTGTTTCACTATATGCTAACTAATTTGGATGTAAATTTTAAAAAATAAAAAACAAAAAAAGACAATAAAAAAAGATGATCATATCTTCCTAGGTTGCCTACAAGTACAGTAACTGGATACAGGTTCCCTGTTATCTGAAAGTAGAGTGTTTCTATGAAACCTTCTATAAGTCGAAATGGTGTAAAGTGAAGAAACAATTACCATTAATTTATATGGAAAAATTTGTAAGCATCCCCAGGCCCCCAAGCCTTAGGCTTTTCTGATACCTAAGGACACATGTTGCTAACGAATGCATACAATAAATTGAGATAAAGCACAGATGTTCACAGACAATTCAAAGCTGTGGCCATTTGATGCTGAAATGCTGAGTGTAGTTCCTGGGGAAGGAGCCTGGTGGCGCAACTCTTGCTGCTTGTGATGCACATTCGCTCTATGAGGACTCACAGCAACACACATGCTGAACGTTATTTTCACTTTCTGCAAAAGCAAAAATCCTCTTCGGATTTGTTTTGGTGACTGAAAACAGGTACTAATGTAGGTATTTTGTAAAAGCAAAGTGGTATAATGTGAACTTTGGAAAGTGGGGGAAATATCTGTAATTGGTTGTTTACAAATCAGAACACTTCTGAGAATGCAAAGGCATTTAATTAATAATTATACCAGATAATAGCTGGAGATTGGAAATGTCCTTGGCAAACTAGGAGGTATGATCACCCTGCCTGATAGCCCATTTTTGGCCTGGCTTATTCATGCACTTTCTGCTCATATTTGGGAGTAAAGACATTTAGATAATCAGATAATTGATGATCTAGCAAAAGACTTTCTGACTTTTTTTTAAGTTTATTTATTTGTTTTGAGACAGAGAGAGAGAGAGAGAGAGAGAGAATATGTATACACGTGGGGGAGAGGCAGAAAAAGAGGGAGAGGGAGAATCCCATGAAGGCTTTGTGCTACCAGTGCAGAGCCTGATGTAGGGCTTGGTCCCATGAACTGTTGGGCTCAATCCCATGAACGGAGAGATCACGACCTGAGCTGAAATCAAGAGTCAGACGCTTAATTGACTGAGCCACCCAGGCACACCTCTGACGTTTCTTTTCAGCTCATCAGAAAGTCTCACTATTAAGAGTGATTGATTTTTTTCTTTTTCTTTTTAATGGCTTTACTGAGGTAGAATTTATGTACCACAACTACATATTTAAAGTGTACAATTTGATAAGGTTTGACATATGTATGGCCCTGTGAGATGTCACCACAATCAAGATAATGAATATACCCATTGCTCCCCAAAGTAGTCCTCCCTCTTACCTCTCCCTCACACCCCCAGGCAACCACTGATCTGCTTTATGTCACTATAGATTATTTTATGTTTTCTAGAACTTTGTATAAATGGAATCATACAGTATATTATCTTTGTTTTTTTGGTCTGGTTTCTTGGAGATTCTTCCATGTTGTTGTATTCCTTTTTTTGTTGAGTTGTATTCCAATGTATAGATATTCCACAGTTTGTGGAATGCGGAATGAATGTGGAATGTGGAATGGATTCTGCATTCACCTATGTATGGCCTTTTGTGTTTTTTCCAGTTTTTAGTTATTACAAATAAAGTTGCTGTGAACATTTGCGGATACATCCATTTATGGAAAGATACTTTCACTCCTCTTGGATAAATAGGAGTAGAATGGATGGATGATATGAAAGGTTTATTTTCAACTTTTAAGAAACTGCCAAACTGTTTCCAAAGTGATTGTACCAGTTAACGTTCCCATCAGCAGTGCATGAGAGTTCTAGTTTCTCCATATCCTCGCCAACAGTTGGTATAGTCAGTATTTTTCAGTTTTAACTGTTGTAATAAATGTGTAGCAATTTGAATTCTCATTTCCCTAATAACAACTGATGTCAAACATCTTTTTATGTGCTTATTTGTCCTCCATATATCATCTTTGGTGAAGTTTCTGTTCAAATTGTTTTGTTTTTTTATTGGTTTATTTTTATTGAACTTTGAGAGTTTTAAAAATATGTATTTAGAACATAAATCTTTAATCACATGTATAATATGAGAACATTTCTAGTCTGTAACTTTTCTTGTCATTTGCTTAACAATGTCTTTTGAAGAGCAGAAGTCTTAATTTTGATGATGTTCAACATACTAATTTTTTCTTCTATGAATCATGCTTATCTTATGGTATCAAAGAAACTTTTACTTAACCCAGAATGAGTCACTGATTTGTAACCAAGATTGATCACGGTGAATTTAAATGAAATAAAAACTGATATTAGAACATTGGGACATCTAGTCTTCCCAACTTACATAATGTATGTTATTTTATTTTTGTATCAATTCTGGAGGAGTTCGGAAGTTAGTAACACAATTGTTTCTATTTTTAATATGTAACATGATTTATTCTCACTTATTTAAAACACAGGCTGATCAAAGTTCCTTAATTAAAGTTATGACCATGAATGGATAGCCAGATTTTGAAGGCAAAACAAGTTAGTCACATCTTCATGACAGCGCTGTCTCCCTGGCCCAGTTAGCAACTTCTGTAGCTCTCAGGTAAACCCCCAGTAGCCTCTGTGACTCCCTGGAATTCATCCATGACTCTCCATTTTTTTAAGGCACTTTTCTAGTTTAACCATCATCTTTTATGGAACTATGGAACTGTTGTCAACTGTACTTCCCATATGGCACCTTCAACCTACCCAGATGCCACGATTATCTTTCTAAAATATAAATGTGATCATGCCATGTTCTTGTTTGTAATTCTCCCAATGATCTCCTATATCTTTTGATTAAAGTCCAAGCTCCTTAATATGCACCGTCATTAGAGTGATCATACATCTCAATTTAAATCATTGTTATTCTGTGTTTATTAATAGCAACTCCATTCCATTTCCAAAGTGTCCTGGTTTCATTGGTAATGTATATGGTTGCTCTGCTTATGACACCTCCATTGTTTTGCATTCTGATTATACTAAATTCCTTTCAGTTCATGTATATCACTCACTGCTGGCTTTTGGGCACTCTCTTCTTTCTGACTTTCCCTTTTGGCTGATTAGTTCCTATTTCTCCAATCCATCCTTCAGGTGTTAGCCTGCATTAAACTTCTTCTATAAAGCCTTACCTGATAGTCCATGTGTTTACTTTTTAGCCCTCCTGTCATTCTTTCATCGTAGCATTTAATAGACCATTGTAGCAATTTGTTCACTTGCTTATGCATCCCAGTAGACTATAAGCTCTTTGAAGGATGGGGAATTCTATGCCCCTACTCTAATATATTTAGCACATAGAACAATTAGCTATAAAACAAATATTTACTGACCACATTCTCTAGGTTTTGAGGCAATGATATGTACCCTTCACTTCTGGAAACACCTGATCTGGGGCAAGTAAACCTAGAGAACTCATTATGGTCTAAATAAATGAGTTACTTATATAAAACTAAAAAAATCCTCTAACGACCAAATAAGGAAACCCTCTGGTGGGAAATGTCCAAGTGTGAGATTTAAGTGTTCTATAACATTCCTCCGGAGTTCTTGCTTTTCTTTATGGCATCTATCACTTTTATTATGACAGTTCTTGACCCTCATAATTCAATTTTTTCATTTGTCCTAAATATGAAAAAATATTGCTTTTTTATACTTAGCTAAAAGAGAATAAATTATTTTCTAATGGGTGATACAAAGAACCACAACAATTTAAAGAAATGAAAAGCCAGGAGGGATTGGCAATAACCACAAAAATTACAAACATTATAAAAATAAGCAAGTCCTCAGAATACAGTTTTTAACATTGTGACCCAATAAAAGCATCAGTAAATTGGACTGTACTTCACACTCCGTTATGCCTTTATCCTAAGATGAGGACTTATTCTAGACCCAAATAAGGTGCCATACATTTGTCAATGCCTGAATTCCTTTCTTCCAAGTCTCTTATCTGTTCATGGTGAAGTCCTTGAGTTTATCTTGTTTCCTTAGCATCTGGAAAATATTCAATTTGGACACCTGACTGAATTTAAGAGCAAATACCAACTTCTTTAAGCTGAGTCTTTTTCCTTATTCAACTTTCCTTGCTGAGGATCTCCCTTTTAGACTTGGTTCCTGGTACATGAGATGAATCCTCAATGCCTTTAGGCACCATTGGGTGATCCTAATCTTCCTAGTTCAAGGTTTTAGTTCTGTGCTCCTCTGAAATGTGGAGTACCAGATCATCAAGTGAGTCCTTTAGCATACATACTTAGGTGCATGCATATATACATACATACAATATGCAGGAGAGAAACCCTGCCCAAACTCACACTTTACATTGAAAAAATATAATAGTCCTTATTATGCCATAATCACAATTTGCACAAAGCAAGGTTGAAACTAATCATCACTATGATTCAATATCTACACTTAAACATTGGATTTGTTTGTATGACCTGCAGAATCAGGTAGGATATTCTAGAGCAGTAGATCTCCCAATGTGGTCCCTGGACAAGCAGTATCGCCATCACCTGAGAACTTGTTAGAAAGGCAGATTCTTGAACTCCATCCCAGACCTCTTGAATCAGAACTCTGGAGATAGGACCCAGAAATCTATGTTTTGTCCTTGAGGGGAGTCTGAAACACTTCAAAGTTTGAGAATTGCTGTTTTGGGAGATCTTCTCCATTTTAGAATAATTATAGAGTTGATTGTATTGAACTATCACGTGCTTTGGTACTAGGTACAACATTGAATACAATAGCAACTGGTGAAACTTCATCTCTTCCAGCAAGTTTCTGTGTGCCCACTAAACAATTTTCCATTGCCAATAGATTTGGCAGGAATGGAGTAAAGTTGAAGGAGATAGATCACAATCTCTGAACCAGTAAATAAATTAAAGTTCCCCTATAATTGCAGCCAGGAAAAAAGAAAAAGGAAAAACTAAAAACAAAACAAAACACAACTCCCCCAAATCTGATCAAAAATACAAGTGGACAGGAGCTGGGCACTCCTTAGAATAGAATGTTTGCAGGCTCTGGGCACAGAGAAGGCCCTTACTCAACATATGTTGCAAGTTGTGAGTACTAATTCTATCCATATTTGCCGGTCATTTATGTGGCTTTCATTTGTGGCTGGGTCTGTGTTACAGGTGCCCTGTGTTCCAGAGAATGAAGATCAAAGGAATTTACAGGAATCCACTTCTCAGGATTTCATAAGTGTATAGCCAAGAGATGAAATGTTTCTTCGGTGTCACCACTTTTTTTTCTATGAACAAGCCACCTAGGTTTCTCAGGGAAGACATTCCCTTAAAACAACAACAACAACAACAACAACAACAACAAAAACAACAACGACAACAACATTCCTATGTAAGTTACCTAACAATTACCTTGAAGTTGTCAGTATTCTTAACATGTTGTTTTTCCATAATCATTGTAGATCACATGGGTTTTTATCCAGGGGGCAAATTCAGCATTGCTTTACTTTGCCAAGGATTTTCAGTTGGTGATTGCTGATGCATATTTCACATTGCAATTAACTTAAGTTTGCCCTGATCAAGCAGTTGATGCATGCCACAAACTTGTCAGAGGCAGAAGGAGATTGGGAATGTTCAGTGGGTGTCCTGACATGGCCAAAGTGACCTGGCAGAAGGAAACACATTTTTTTCCATTGGTTGCCTATAGTATTCCACTATATCCCATCTGGGATATAGAATCATTTTGGCTTTTAAAACTGGTGTTTCATCTGGAAACCAAGTTTTCCTTCATCCAACCACTTATGTTAGGATTCGTGTGAGGAGTCATCTGGGATCCTACTTTATTGACCTGAGTATTCGAGGTCCATTCCAACATATGTTGCCGACATCTTTTTTTTTTTTTTTTACCCTCAAGTCTTGGCATTACATTCGGGAATTAGAAAAATGTTAGCTTATTGTAGGAACACATCTTTATTAGTGCTATATATGAAAAATGCATTTGGATGACCGTTTTTCAAGTGGTGCCCTTCAAGCTCCAGACATGTTCTAAGGGTATGCTTGGCAACATGGTGTGTCTGACACATAAATCTGGGTTTCCAGGGACTTCTTAGGCTGACTGCACACCATTTCATTCTAGGATTCTGTCATTTTCCTCCTGGAGTGTTCTCTAGGTATCAGATCCAAATCCATCCTTTATTTTTGTTTGTTTCTAGATTTCATGAAATGCAGTGTCAGGACTGATATGTTTTTAAAACCCATAAGTTATCCTGGCACAGCAGTAATTAGAAAAGAATACAGTCAGATCCACATAACTTAGTTGTCAAGTAGGACAAATAGCCATGAATGCCTGGGATGTTTACCTTCCCCAGAACTTTATTTTGGTGCCATGTGCTTTGATGACAATGTCTTGTGGTGAGGTGTATATTAGATTAAGAGGCAGCAGACCTGGTTTCTAGTTTTGGTTCTGTGACCCACAGGCTGGGTGAATTTGAGTGAGACACTTCCCTCTTTATGAGCCAGTTTCTTCATTTAGAAACTAATGGTTGGGACTCAATTTTTAAAACCTTTCAACTTAAGTAGTATAGGAATCTTACTAGTGCTATTGAATGGTTATTAATAATGAGTTCCATTTTCACTTTGCTCCACTTGAACTTCTCCCCTTACCTCATCAGAAGAACTCAATGGAGGGAAAAGGCAGATTGCAGGTCAGAAGGAAAAGAAGAGATTGTTGATGGAGTATTCACAAGCTGTGTCAGTTTCTGCTTGCCCTGGCACATCTTGGAGCTTAGTGTCAAGAGATTTATCTTCTAGTATCAGTGGAGTTCCTGAGACAGTGGGAACTAAGCCAGAAGGCCATCCAGAGCTCCATCCTCATCACCCTTGTGGGGAGAGTGGGTGGGTAGGTAGGTGAGAGGTATCTGAATTACTCTTCCTAATTTTGGAATCTGCTGATCTTATGGAAGCTCTGGGTGTACTGGTATAATTTTCAACTCCTATTCTTCTTTGTTTCTTGAGAATGACC
The DNA here is from genome assembly GCF_007474595.2 of Lynx canadensis. NCBI lineage: Eukaryota > Metazoa > Chordata > Mammalia > Carnivora > Felidae > Lynx > Lynx canadensis. The sequence goes on from NC_044307.1 coordinate 67,267,184, forward strand.
CAGTTTTCCACCCTGAGACTAGAAGACCTTGACCTTCTACCAGGCTATTGTAAGCTTCCTAATTCCGTCTCTAACAGATATTGGATTCTGATCCCCACACCCCCAACCACTCACTGTCTGACATCTGACTTCATGGGGAATGGACCTCAACTCATCATGATGCTTTCACCAACCAGACTAAAAGTATAGATGCATACTGCAGACTTCTGATATTATTGGATTTGGACATCAGTCTTGATTGCACCCAAGACTTCTATATCCTCTTTCTTTGCAATTTGGACTTCAGATCACCATTGACTCATAACTCAGTTAGGCCCTAGCTCCGTCCTTCAGCTCAGTTTTTCCTATGGACTACCATTGAAATCTTAGAATTTCTGCCAGGTGAACCATAAGGTACTGTTGTTTGACAAACAGGAAAATGAGCTATCATGTTACTGACAGTTTTGGGATTGTGCAGTAGAGTTTTTAAAGGGTGTTAGTTGTTTGGCATATATTTCCCCTGGAAATCTGAGACTGTAAGTGTTCCAGAACTAAAATATTTTAGAACTGGAGTTGACCACATCAATAGAAATGCTTACACATATTTCTTGTCTTTAATAGGTAATAAGTGCATAGCAAATTGCTCTGCCAGAACTAGTGGGGAAGTTAATTAATTGCCTGTTTGTAACACATGGAGTCATTTCTGAGTAGCTTCAATTTATTTGTTCAAAAATAACCCCAAAGATGAATTAATTGCATATTAGATTTACTACGTACAATTTTGTAGCTTGTAGGTTACTTTGGTAGGAATCAGTCACTAATTTAATAATTTAGATATGATTTTGGAATAGTTGAGTGAAAATAAAGTTATTTGATTCTGCTTTATGAACTTGGATTTTGGGGGAGAGTATTTATGAGTTTGACCAGCAGGAGCTTTTGATTCCCATTAGCGGTCACAGCTGCTCACTGTGAACGTGGCAAGCTGGCTGCAGTGAAATGTTGCTGCCTAACAGCTTATTTGTCAGGTCAAAAGGTATGAGACAAGAGCACAAGATGTTTTTGAATATTTGGAAATTCCTGGGGAAGCTATTTTTATTCCAAAGGGTATAAATTTTAAAAAAGGAAAAAAATTGGGGTGCTTGGGTGGCTCAGTGGGTTAAACTTCCGACTTCGGCTCAGGTCATGATCTCACACTCCGTGAGTTTGAGCGCCACGTCAGGCTCTGTGCTGGCAGCTCAGAGCCTGAAGCCTGCTTCAGATTCTGTGTCTCCCTGTCTCTCTGCCCCTTCCCTGCTCGTGCGCTTTCTCTCTCTCTCTCTCAAAAATAAAATAAAAATATTTAAAAAATTTAAAAAAAGAAATGATTTTGCTATTTGAAATAATTATTTGAGCATCATTGTTTTGATTGTGCTGGCTCTTTGGATCATTGCCAAGCAAATCCATTTGTAATATAGGCCCTTATATGGTGTGTAGGTAGGAATGTTTCAGACCATAGAGGTTTGCTAGACTAGCAGAACTGATTTCAGGGAATTATAGAGGGTTAAAGCTGCAGATGTCCTGGAAATCATTTAAACCAGCTCCTTGTTTTAAAGTTGAAGGAATTAAAACTCAGGAGATTAAAGGAGTTAATCAAGGCCACACATCTTTCAACAGAAGAAATGGTTGTAGAATCTATGACTCCTGATTCCCAGTTTCATTATCTTTCTACCATATGCCGAAAAGGATTAGAACCAAACAGAAAAACGAAACAAAACAAGAGGTCAACATTGCTCTCATAGGTGCTTTTTAATGGATTTCCAGGGATGAAGCTGAGAAGCATAACATTTCAAAGGGGTTTTGCTCAGCTGCTTTTCAGTTTATTGACCTTTTCTGAGATGCATCTAAGGAACCTGTTTTTGGTGTTTCCAGTTTAATAATTTGGCCTCCTTTTAATTTTGTGCATAATTAAAATAGATGTTTCCTTTGGAGTTAAGGGTTGGCTTTTTTTTTTTCTGTCAGTTTGTGGAACTGAGGCCAGATAAATGAACTCAAATGAATTATGCAAAGTTTCTGTGAAGTGAGGGGTAGCTATCCCACATGCTGAGAAAACATGCTTTTGCCTTCTTGTCTGGTGGCTGTGTGTATTTAATTATGTGCAGAATGCTCTGCTGGGAGAAACTTGGACTGGATGCATTCCCCTTAGGAAAGGACTGCTGGTGACAGTGCTACCCTTGAGCCCAGGCAAAGCTAGGAACCTGGGCATGGCAGACAGATGCGAATGAGCCACTGGCACCAGGCCTCTAGAGGGCAGTGCTACCTTATGAGTCAGTCACTGCGCTCCGTGTCTAAGACTACATGGGATAAACAGTACTGAAGGTCTTGGACATCCACTTTTCCTGGAGTTCTAGACGTAGAAGGATAAATAATTATGTTGTGGGTTAGTACTTTATTTGAGCCTGGATGTCCTGGCCTCACTTTGCCGTTCTAATCTTTATAGTGTAGAGAAAAGGGCATGACAATGTCAGCACATCTGGTATCTAGTCTTAGTTCTGTTACTGATTAATTGTGTGCCTTTAGGTCTCTGGCTTCAGTTTCTTCATCTGAAAAATTAAGTGGTTCTAATATTTCCTAAAATCTATGAGTCAGCTCGTTCTTCTTTTCTGCCCCATTTCCCTGTGCCCTACTCAATGCTCAGTTTCATCCTAGGGCTTACCTCTGACTTTTAAAGAGGTATTAGGATAGCCTCTCCATAAATAAATCTCCCCCTTTCTGTCTTGGCTACCAGGTCCGGTTTCTCTTCCAGGAATGTTTCTTGCAACATCACCTTTCTAAAGTAGCCACTGTGGTCTGTCAAGGCTTGCCAAAATAACTTATTAGCAAAAATGCTCAGTGACCTTTGTTATGGTTTGAATTGTATCCCTCTCTCCCAATTCGTATATTGAAGTCCTAACCCCTAGTATGTGATCTTATTTGGAAATCAGGTGGTTGCGGAAGTAACTAGTTAAGATGGGGTCATACTAGAGTAGAGTGGATTGCTATTCCAATATGACAGGTGTCCTTAAAAAGGGGAGGAAATTTGGAAACAGGCAGGCACACAGGCAGTTATGCTGCCACAAGACAAGAAACTACCAGAAGCTAGGAGAGAGTCTTGGGACAAATCTTTCTCTAGTGCCTTCAGAAGAATCACAGTCCTGCTAATACCTTGACCTTGTACTTCTAGTCTCAGAATCATGAGACAATAAATTTATGTCATCTAACCTGCTCAGTTTGTGGTACTTTGTTATGGCAGTTCTAGCAAATGAATACAACTCCAGTGGGAATTCAATGGAGTCATTGAACTGTGTGTTGAATGTAGGTTTTCCTAGGTGGCTGGGAAATCACTAAGACTTGGTCCTGCCTCCTGCACTGTACTCCACCAAAGTCAACATTACTGTGTTATTCAAAATAACAGCAAGTTTTATATAATTTGGGACATGTGGTAGATTTAGTAGGAAGAATGCTCCCATCCAGAGGTAATATAATTTATTCTTCTTTAATATTTGATAATATTTTTGCTACTCCAACTTAAATTGGACTCAGAAGCAAATAAAATGTGCGGGTGGTTCAGTGATTCAAAACTGTCTTCAACTTTAAGTAGTACTTGAAATGCAGGAATTCTCATTTACTAAATAAATACGGGCAAAGTTTTATCTTAAACTGTTCCTAAAAAAATAGTCAATGCACAGCTCTAGCTTGTGATCATAACAATGAAGAGAAGAATTAACTGTGGTCACATCTGTTACTAAGACTTGTCATCTAAGTCTGTCTCCAAGGATATCCCAGAGCCAAAGTATACTGAAAAAACTGGGACAGAAATTGTTGTCAGGGAGTGGTGGGGGCGGGAGGTGTGTTTAGAAAAGGCTAGATGAAAGGCCCGTTTCTGTCACATCCACGTCTCAGCTGGAACCTAATTAACACATATGAAAAAGAGTCATATGTAGATATTCCTTAGTCATTAAATGATGGAATATTTCCTTTAAATAGATATACAGTATACTGCCCAGAAAAATAAAAAAAAGTTTAGATATTTTGGCAATTATTTGGAAATTGTACAGCTTTGATTTATATTGTTTAGTGTTGTGTGATACTTCCTGAAGCAGAGATTCACTCTTTCTTCATATTGTCAGTTACATTCTTCTCTGATTTCTATACCATTTGGGTCCCCACATATATCATCGGGTGTTGGTCAAAGCCCAGACATCTTTTGTCCAGGAGACTAAAGTTGGCATTTTAGTAGATTCAAGTTCGAGGCATGGGTGTGGTCTATCTGGTTTTTGTGATTCCTCAACTTTGCTGTTGATCTCAAGATACAGTTTTAGTGAGTTCCTTTACCTTGCAAGTGGGGAATAGAAGATTAGTATTAATCTCTTTTTGCTACGAAAGAGGAAAGATGCTTGTTTCAAAAATACTTCCGACAAGCTACAACTAATTACCAGAAGAGAGAATGAAGGTAAAAGGTATTTTCATGCCCTCTTGATAAAACCAACTGGTGGTTTAATAATGCATGTCTTTAGCCTACTACTTATTCTACTTTAGAGATTCAAAGGACAGAAATTTTAAATTTTATTATTTTTCCCTAGTAAGCTTAATTTTAAATTTTCTAGCAGTCACAGCAAATGAAAATATGATTATGAGCTTCCAGTTTTTAGTAGAAGGAAGCAGACAGTTTCATCAAGAGAGGATTAAGTATCCAGCCTTGGTGTGTTGGAAATGTCTTGGCTCCTTAGTGACATATACTAGGTTGGCAGAAGTTTTGGCAAAAGTTTTACAGAAGGATCTATTCTTCTGTATCTATCCTTACAGAAGGATCATAGATTAGGCATAGATTTGTGAATTTCCATGTATACAATAAGTTGATACGAATAAATTTCCTTTGACAAAACAAGAATAGCCCATTTAGAGTCTGTTTCTATTCCAAGGAGTTCTGTTTGCTTGTGTACTGTAGGGCATGGACTATCAATCAAAATCACTGAAAATTGATAACTAATTATAAGCATCACTTAAAAACATTGAAATCTGTTTACTCACAATTTTATTCCATGGACACAGCTAATTATGGATTGCATTAGTTACCAATAGCTGTGTAACAAATTACTCCAAAACGTCATGGTTTAAAAAAACGAATTTTACTGTCTCAGTTTTTGTGAATCCAGAATCTGGGTGCAACTCAGGATCTTTCTCTGGATGCAATCAACATGTTGGCTGGGGAAGGATATCCTTTCAAGCTCACTCATGTGATTGCTGGCAGGATTCCGTTCCTTGCTGGTCATTGGCCAGAGACCTCTCTCAGTTCTTTTCCACATGGAGTTCTCCACCGGGCAGTTTACATCATGGCAGTTAGCTTCCATCAGAGTGAGCACCTGGAGAGTGAGGGAGAGTGAACAGGATAGGTAAGGGTCTTTTTGTAACCTAATGTTGGAAGGGATATCCCATCACTTTTGACTTCACAAGTGAGTCACTAGGTCCAGCCCACATATAAGGGGAGGGAATAATGCAAAGTTGTAAATACCAGGAGACGGGCATCATTTTATAGGCCACTTACCACTTGGTTAATAGGTTGTGTTAACTGTAATTATTTTAATTTTATAATTTGAACTGATGTGTTATTACCTTTCTATTTAAAAGGAAGTTTATCTCACAGGGGCTATGTAGAAATTCTCCACTTATTAAACTCTTTTCCTTTACTGTTTCATGATATAATATTAAATAGTGTTTGTGTAGTATTCTACCAGTTTCAGCACAAAAATATTAATACTCAAAAATTCTGTGAAGGCAAAATTAATATAGTACTTTTGCAGGTGAGAGAGGTGTCATTCAGAGAGATAAGTAGACTTTTGCAGTATTTTATAGCTATACATATGGTTTTCATGATTATTTTTAATATGTCAAAAAGTTGTGTACAAGTCTAGGAAAAAAGTGTTTAAATTATTTCTCTTGACTACCTTTTGTTCATTTACTAGCATGGGCAGAAAAACATGTGGATATACAAAAACTAAAAAAAATGAGACAGAATAGTGTTATTTGCAATTCCTTCAGTCTTTCCTAATGTCACCAGCCCCAGAGTTGAGTTAGGGAGATCGGGGAATATTTCTGCTGTGAATGTTTAGGGAATAACCATGTTTGGAACTTGTTTCTACTTGCAGATGTTTGAAAAAAATTTCATGATTTTTTTCCCCCGCTGGCATGATTCTTCAATCCAGTCAGAAGGACATCTTCTGTATTTTTTTTTCTACTCACGTTAGAAACTTAGAGAATAGAGGCCACAGTTCGAAGATGGACAGAAAAAAAGGGGAGGAAAATAAGAGAGATGGGAAAATAAATTCAGAGCTGGTGACTGTAGAGCAGGACGCATGCTGATTTCTAATTCTGCACTTGAGATTTAACTGCCCAGGAACAGCCGCTGCATCAGTCCTGGTGAGCTGGGTGAGGGGCAAGTGCTTGTCCATTTTCACACAGGTCAGGCTAAGGTATATGGGAATACCACTTTGGTCAGGTCGGTTGTAAAACGTGGGCAAAACAGATTGTAGACAATGGGTTGACAGAGTTAGCTGGTTTTATAGGGATTTTGACTACCATGATGGCTGAATCAACTGTACATATAGAAACTGTCATGTTTATAGTCCATTTGATGAAAAACAGTGGGCCATGCCACAAAATTGTGGGAAAACATCTGAATTTTATGGCCTCCTTAAGGTCATAGTCAGAAAATATTTTTTCATTTTTTTTTTGCTAGTATTCCAGATTAAATTATGTTTCTATGGAAAATAACTTTAATCCTCTTAAGTATGGATGACTTCAGTTGCCTTCTAATGGGCTGCTCCACCTCTAGACTCTTCTAGTCCTACACCTTGTGGTTTTATAAACCTTCCTAAAAATATCTATGTCACTATTTGCATAGAGACACTTAATGGCTTCTTCTTCCTCCAAATTAAAGATCATATTCTCAACATTTATTCAAGGTTTGTACAATCTGTACCAACTTTTCTGTACCTTGGTAACACTCATTTGTAACCCTATCATGTAGCACTTAATTTTCAAATCGAACAGACTACTTGACATCTCAACTTAGGTATAAATGTGTCACGTAATATATATCCAAAAAGACTGTGATTCCTATTTCCCTCACCTGCTCCTCCCCCAGGCTTTCCCATCCCAGGATATGTCATCACCATCTACCATCAGGTTAAAAGGTTAGAAGTCATCCTGTGTTCCTACACTTTCCTCATGACCCGACATGAGCAACCCATCAGCATGTTCTATTCAGGTTACCTGTAAATACATCCACGTAGGACAATTTCCTGTCACATCCACTGCTTCCATCTAATGTGAGTTACTATTCTCTCTTACTAGATGATGCTAGTAGTCTCCTAGACATTTTCCTGTTTCTGTGCTTTCCTTCCAACATTTCAACTTCCACATATAAAGAGGAATTTTTAAGCCATATATGTCAGAGCATGGCACTCCCCTTCTAAAACCTTCCAATGACTCCTTGTATCATCTAGATTCAAGTCTACATTCATACCATGATCTCAAGATCCTGCGTGACTTGACCTCCCTCCTCTGCTATCATTCTCTCTACGTCTCACTATGCTCCATCACACTGGAAGTTTTTGTTCCTAACATGCCAGCTTGTTCCCTCCCCATTGCTCTGTCCTTTTGTCACTTTTGACTGGAGTGTTGGTTCCCCATAACTTCACATGGCTGGCTCCTTTTGGTCATTTAGATTTCAGCTCAAGTGCTGCCTTCCCAGGGAGGTCTTCCCTGCCCATCCAATCTAAGCTAGCGTTTTGTACACTTTCTATTCTATAGGCAAATTTTACATTCTTTGCAGAACTTATCACTATCTGAAATTATTGCTGTTTATTTTTTTTTATTATCTGACTCTACCCACTGGACTATGAGCTCCCTGTGAGGTGGAGCCTCCTCTGACTTCTTTGACTTCTTCCCTGTGATATCCTAGCCCCTAAAACAGGATTGGACTGTAGTAGGTGTTCAAATCTGTATGTGAGACAAATTGTCTAGTTATGGGATTCTGAATATGACACAGTTTATATTTATTGCATTAAAAAAACATTTCCTTTGATATGAATGTTATATACTTTCCCTCTCTACTTTTGAAAATTGTTTCATCTTTCAAAACCTCACTTAAACACCAACTTTCTCAATCACTCTAGCCACATTAATGGCCCCTCTTCGGTGCTATACCTATTCATGTCGGGTTCATAAAATTTTTTATTGTCCATGTGTCATTTTAAAGTTTAGATTATCTTTTTATGCCTGTGTATCTTATGTCCTCAACTGGATTATAAGTCCTCTAAAGACTGGGATCTGAAGATATTCTATGCATTTTTTTCCTATTATTATTGGTATTAAAAATGCCATTCATATATAGATGTTGAATAACATGTCTTGTTCAGTTCATTTTCATTCTCACACCTAGTCATAATTTCAAAAAATCAATTTATAAATTTGAAAAACTTCTTGCTTTTGGGTGACTGCTAACATTTTCATTTAAAATGGCACTATTTAAGGATATATCTGCAGAAACTAATTTCCAGATAATTGGTACCAACCGGAAGCCTTAACACTGAGTGCTGGTCTCTGCTATTCTTCCAGTTTAAATAGGTAGATAGGTAGATGTGACTTTAGAGATCTGTCATAGACACAAGAGAGCTTAAAGCATACTTGCAGAACAACTAAACCAATATTGCATAGACAAGAAAATTAAAGGATGCACTTTGTAAAGAAGAAATCTTTACTAGAACTCAAAACTTTATTTCATAGGAAAAGCAAGTACCTTGTCTTATATAAGGATCAGTAGCAAAAGAAATTATGTAATTTTTGACCAGTCAAAATTCATTCTTATCATTTAAGAATTTGCCACGCCGGCATATTCTTCTACTCTTCCTCCTTTTCTTTCCTCAGGAAATCACATTAAATAAAATCAATCATCACAAGTATAAACTTCTCAACATTCTGTTCTCCATTTGCAATGTTATCTAGACACTCGGTGCTCCTTCTCTGACTCTCTTCTGTGTCAAAGGGGAAAACTGTTTTGTACTAGGTTCTATTAAATGGGCTCTAGACAAGTATAAATAAATCTTGTTGATTACCAAAATCACCCACGTGCTCACAAAAGTAGCACTATCCCTGGTTTCAAGGACAATCTACCATCTAATTATAGATCCTACTGTTCCCCAGATTGTTTAGGATTTGATCCATAATTACCTCCACTTTCCCTCTATCTTTAACATCTAGCTGAACTGCATCATCTTTCAATGTACACATATGCTCATTATATGGAAAAGTCTTGGCCTCATTCTCCATCTGGCAACCATCCTATCTTTTCTTCCCTTTGCCGATGTTATAGAAAGAATAGTTCACATTCACTTCTCCATCCTCATATTTATACCTTATCCTACTAAGACACTGAGATCTTACCATCACCCCATTTAAATCATATTGTAATAAACAAGTGGATGGATGTTGTTAAGCAAATTTTATACTATAATTGATTCTCATGACCTGTGGTAGTCATGTTCTATAAAGTCACCACAGAATTAGTGAATATTAAATCATTACTCTTGGAGGAAATACAGAGTTAGGTTCCTGTGGGCCTCTGGTCATATTGTCATCATCCAGTCTATACATAACCTTGATTTTTGTGAGTTTGAAGACACCTTATTTAATATATAATGTTAATTTATTGATGGTTCTAAAATTGGAAGTGCTGTCTCATCACCTTTGTCTTACTCTAGTCATTGCGAGCAAGTCATTAGAACCAGGCTATATACAAGGAGAGGGGATTACAGATGGTGTGGCTGCCAGGGGGTGGAGATCAGGGGGTGGAGATCATTGGAAGTCATTTAGGAAGCTGTCTTCCTCCCCATCTCTTTTTCCATTTTGTCCTGCTCTGAAATATTTAGTGGGCAACTGTTTTGTACTAGGTACTATAAACTGTACTCTAGGCAAGTATAATCAAATCTTGCTGATTACCAAAATCAACTAAGGAAGCTCTTACAAATACAGACTTTTGGATCTCACCTCCAGCTAGTCTGATGCAGTAAATCTAGGTAACATCTGGGGATGTATACTTTAAAAGCACCTCGGGTAATTTTGGTATCAGGCTGGAATCTATCTCTCTAGGATTCTTTCCCTCAGGAACTCACAGTCTAATGGGAAAGATATATGGGGAAACCACTAATTACTGCTGAGTTAGAGAAACACTACCATAGAGGCATGATGTGAAGTATGGAAGGAGAACATTTAAATGGGGCAGTTAGCAGGTAGCAGGAGCTGCTTCTCTGAGGCTGCATTCCTGAACAAGTCTTGACCTAGGAATAGGGTTAACAAAGAGTAGGGGAAGAAAAATGGGTCTCAGGTAAGAAGAATATGTGGAAGATTATGTGGCCTGATAAGAAACATAACAAGGAATCATAAATAGTTTGGTATGAATAGGAAAAAGGACCATTCTCCAGAAGCACTAAATGGCCTATGAGTGCAATGGGAGTGGTCAGCTGGGTTACCCAGGGTTGGAGTTCCACTGTGAGGTTAGGGCAGAGGTTCAGGGGTTTGTGGACAGTGGCAAAAGAACAATCCAAAAGATGGATTTAGCTGATAAGACAATGAAGTGAAGCAGGAAAGGAGGTGAAATCTGGGAGAAAATACAGGCTGGAGACCTCCATGAGGTTCCAGAGTGCATGTTTGGGGACTGGGAAGGGGAGGGAACTGGAACATTGCGAGTGGGAGCACCAGAATTGAAGGTTAAGAGATGGAGTCTTCACAGTACAGCTCTAAGAGGACAAGAAATTTAAACTGACCTTGAAGAAAGAGACTGGCTATAATCTAGACTGACAAAGAGGGAAGGGAAAGCAGTTTACAACAAGTCTATTATACTACAAGCAGCAAAGGTTGGCTATTTTAACCCAGAGCATGAGAGACTTAAAAAAAATTTTTTTTTAGTAGGTACCAACTAGTAGGTAGTTTATTTTTAATGGAAGGAAGATCTTCAGGAAGTCACATGCAATTTAAAGGCTTCTTTTTATTCTAGAAGGGTAAGTAGATCCAGTAGGTTATATGATTAAAAATTTTAAATTTGATAATGTACACTGAATCAATAATTTCAATTACTATTGTGTAAACCCATGAGAATGAAAGCCCTTTGCTTTCTGTTGATAATACAAAGTTTTCTTATTTCTTTTGAGAGGAAAATATCAGATTACTGGTGGGCAGAAGCCTGCCATTTGGATATGACTACCCCAGTTGCTGTGGATCTCTGAGGAGAAGTTTGTGGAGATCTGGGCATCCTTACTTCTGAAGGGGGTTATCCCTAGTATTGGTCAGGATTTCAGAGGCCAGTCTTCACCCCGGAGACATGCATTATGAATGTTTCCACATCACACATGCTTAGCTTCCTTTGGAAGGAGCTTGAATTCTCCGGTAATCATAATTAGAGGTCGTATTTTAACAATGGTTTAGTGAAGAATTGATGATAAATTCTACTCCAGATGGTTGGGTATGTAAGCAGTAATGTTATCATTAGGGATTTTGTTCTCACACAAAGCTGCTGGTTATCATGGTTTCAAGTTATTTACCATTTTCTAAATCAATGACGCTGTACTGTGATTACACAATGCATAAACCTAACCTAGAGAGATGGAATTCTCAAACCGTCACAAAAAATGGCTGCTGTTATTTCAGCCTTGCCTCATGGATCCAGTTGCATGTGTGTTTTAAAGAGTCCAGAGAACATTTTCTTCATTTTCCATTCCCAAGACCATGATTTCTGGTGCAAATAGCAAAGCAGAACTGAACAAAATTTGTGATGCCTGAGGCTCTTCAAAGGAGTTTTCTAAATGATTCATAAATCAATAGCTGATAGACTCAGCCATGCAGGGCATTTGTTTGTTGCTTCTGATGGTTTGGATCCCTCCTCTTTTTATAAACAAATTCCTTTTGATAATAAAGGACATGAAATAAAACCACATGGTAGGGCCCCGGAAGCTGGCACTCTGTTAGCAGTTCAGCTTTGTTCTCAAGTTTTATGGGCAACTGCTGATTATAATTAACTAAAAACACTCAGAAGTCTAACTTTAAATAGAAGACTCAGACAGAGCATTTACTTATTTATTACTGCGGTTGTGGGGAGATTTCAAACCAATAAATCTAACACATAGTCTTAGGGAACAAAAAAATTCTAGTGGTTTAAATAAGTATTTAAACTATTTGGCTTGATATATTTGCCTTTGCTCTAAGGATAAATACTGGACCCTTTTGATTTATCTAAGAAGAGAGAAAGTGCATTTCCTCTTAACATATATCTATCATCACTGGCTTGGGTTGTGATAAGAAGGGAATGGGACAAATATCCTTTTTTAAAAAAAAATAAAGATGCTTTATGTTTTAAAAATTCTTTAAAGCCTTACATGCTCATTACAGAAAACCTAGAAAATACAGATGATCAGAAACAGCCTCCCCACTCTCTTGATTTTCCTCTCATCAATGGATTTTCATTCTCCGTCTCTTATTGCTGGGTCCCCCTCATCAACCTGACCTTTAACATTGGTGTACCCAGGACTCTGGCCTCTTCTCTTATTCCCTTTCTCCATGATCATATTGAGTCCAGTGGCATTTAAAAAACCATGTGTATGCTGTGAATATATATATTTATTCAGCCTGGAGCTTTTCCTTGAACTCTGGACTTGTATAGCCAGCTGCCTATTCAGTACTCTATTTGGCTGTCCATAAGCATCTCAAATTAAAATATCCCAATCTGAGCCTCTGATTTCCCAACCTCCACAGCTGTTCCCTATTCTGTTTAACAACACCTCATACTTCCAGTTTGCTCTGGCCAGAAAGCTTTTAGTCACCTTTAACTCCTCTCTCATACCTCATGCTCAATCCATCAGGAAAACCCATTAGATCCACCATCAGACTATTCCCAGAATTTGACCACTTTTTGACCATTTCCATCCATATGACTTTAGTTGAAGCCACCATCATCTCTCACCTGGATTTTCAGTAGCTTCCTTAAGTAGTCTCTCTATAATTATCCTTGCCCTCTTGCTCTGTTCACACAGCAGCCACAGTGAGGTTTTAAAAATATGTTAGATAATGTCACATGATGGCTCAAAATCTTCCAGTGCTTTTCCATCTCACTCAGGATAAAAGCCAAAATCCTTGCACAGACCTATAAGGCCCAAAACGACTTTTCTGTTTTCCTTTTTCTTCCTTCCTTCACACACCAACTGTATTTCCTATTCTCTTGTTATATTTCCTTCCACATGACATTTATCACCATCTAGTACACCATATAATTTTCATTTTGTCTCTTTACACCTGAGTATACACTTCACAGGGATGGAGATTTTTGTCTTTTCTTATTTTTATTGATGTGTTTTCTACTTTGAAGCACACAGTAAGCATTCTGTAAACATTTGTTACTGTTGTCACGAATGACTGAAGAAGGGAGGTGGCCAGGAGGGGCTTCTAAGAATACATAACTCCAGAAAATTAGTGCTGTCATAGACAAAACAAATGCAACAAACAAGCAAAAACCAAAAACCCTCATATTCTAATCCACACAAAGACAACTATATATTCCATCCAGTTTGGTATTTCGCCTTCTTGGGAAGATAATTTATAAGTGGTGATTCAAAATTCTTTAAGCCCTAGATCTTACAAGGTCCTGGCTGTGTTCAGTAAGAATGCAGATTTTCATTCTCAAAGAAGTCTTTTCCTAGCCCCACCTTTTATCCACAATGCTGAAAGTGTTCACAAGTAATGAACCTCATAAGCTGTTTCCTTGCCTTGTGTCTAACTTTCTGTCTTATGCCACCAGAAATCTTTCTAAGGCACTGGTCTATATTAGGGGTCAACACATGTTTTCTGTAAAGGGTCAGACAGTAAGTATTTTAGATTTTATGGGTGATAGAGTCTTGATGTCTATTGCAATTACTCAACTCTTCTGTTGTAGAGAAAAATAGCCATAGAAAATATATAAAGAATGGGTGTGGCTATGTTCCAAAAACTCTTTATTTAGAAGAATAGTTAGTGTGCCAGATTTGGGCCTTGGGCAGTTTGTTTGCCGACTTCTGGTCGAAGTCATGTCATTTTGTTACTTAAAATTTCTTGATGGGTTCCCACTGCAACATAATAAAATTCAATATGTCTAGCTTGATATACAGCACCCTTCATAGTCTGGCACCAGCCTATCATTTCACCATTATTTTTAAAAAAACATTATTTATTTTGAGAGAGAGAGAGTGCAAGTGGGGAGGTGCAGGGAGACAGAGGGGGACAGAGGATCCAAAGCGGGCTCTGTACTGACAGCAGAGAGCTCAATGTGGGGCTTGAACTCACGAACTGTGAGATCAGGACCTGAGCCAAAGCCGGACACTCATCCTACTGAGCCACCCAGGTACCCCCGCCATTATTTTTAGTTATGCACATCTCAAATGATGTTCTAGTATATTGTGTTGATTGTATCCTAGTTGGGTCACCCATCAACAGGAGCTTCTGGTTTCAGCACCTCTGGTATTTTGTCTTCCCCAACTAACTTAACATCTTTGCCACAACTGACAGTGGCCTAGGATCAGGTCTTTGATTCTACAGGGATTGGCATGAAGTTTGAATCCTGTTTCCCCAATCTTAATAATGAGAGATGCCTATGTTTATCCAATTGAGTTGTCATCAGGAAATGGACATGTTGAGACATACCCATAAGTATGAGTTGTGTAAAGGATTCAGACTGGTATTTTTTATATATGTTTTCAATTCTGAGTTATTAAGCATATCCATTAAGTTTTTTAGCAAATTCAAAATAGCAGCAAGATTTCTTAGATATATAGTAGATAGAAGAATGGAGTGACATAGCACATAAATATTATTATGTTATTTTACCAAGAAATATTTTCAGTTCTGAGGATGATCAAAAGCACAATATAATTAGGAAAGAGACAATAAAAGATTGAGGTAACTGAATAAAACTGTTAATTAACAGAGTTCACAAAATTGAAAAAATATTCTTTTGGGTTATGACTTCTTTTGAGTGTTCATTCATTCATTCTATGGATATTTATTGCTGGCTTACTGTGTTCTATGCACTATTTGAAATTCTGGAATACCTGGTGTTAAAGATGTTAGAAATAAATATCGATGACCAGTATTTCAGGTATTAGCCCAACAAACATTTGAAACATCTGCCATAGCCCGGACCTCTGACTCTATTTTGGGTGTGTGTTTTCTTGTGGTGAGATAATGTTGGGGGCTGGGCATTACAGTGCTATCTTGTGTGGAAAAACACTTAAAGATGATGTTGTTATTTCAACGAAGAAGCCCTCAGAGTTCCATTTGATTTGATGCTTTTTGTCAGTTGGCCTCTCAATGCTAATGTTTCTACCAGACTGAAATAATCTGTCATCCTCTGGAGTACTAGCCAAATTTAATTCAAATTAGTTCTGAAATGAAAGATGACACATTTAATCAAGGTAAATACATTGGTGACCATTTGAAAATACATTTTTAAAAGTGACTTTGCCAACCAGATGGTGTCTCCATGCAAGCATCTGGATCTTGAAGAAATACTCTGTACAAAGTACACTTGGGGCTGGCTCCTAGCAGGAGTGGATTGCTTTCCTTATTTGATTGCAGATGGCTCAGGACAGGCATTTGAGCCCACCCCAAAGTGGAGACCCTTGCCCAGGGTCAATGATGATGACTAGGGCAATAATACTGGATGTGGTCTGCCTCTGTCCTGAGGTCCCACTCTCTTGGGAGCCTCCTGCTGCTGACCAGCACGTCGATAGCCTATTTCCCAAGAGCAGTCTGGACTCAGACTTGTAGATCAGCTCTCACTGCTCTGGGAAGGGGCAGATGCCCTAGTGCTTTGATAGTTTTTCTTTCTGGTTTGTTCTGTGTCAGCCTTCCTTGCGTTGAAGTGGGAGGACCTCATATTTGGTTGAAGGGATGAATGCGTAAGGGGCAAATGAGGCCTTTTTTGTTGTCTTGATTCCAGGTTATGTGAGCTTACCTAACTTACCTGGTGTCTCCAGGTGGTCAACTAGGGCTTAGCATCCTGCATGGCTGCCAGCTCCAAGCAATAAAGTGTTTACTTGATGGCCGTTCCCTTCTGTGCATATATTTTCCTCTGTGCATATGTGTTTCTCAGAGACCCTGCAGGGAGAGGAGATCATTTAAGGACAGGATTTTGAATTAATTTCCCATGCCTGAGACACTTAAAAACATTTTTTATAAGCAAAAATCTGTACCCCTTGTTGATATAACTTGCATATCCTTTGAAGGAACATAAACCTTCAAATATAGTTGAGTAAAGAATTGAAGCTTATCTATTTTCATATTGTGAAATGATGTAAACATGGTAAAAAAAAATCAAACAATAAAAGTCTAGCCAGTTAAAAGTGATCATTTGACCCTTATCCATAGTTTCACTCACTGGAGGTAATGCCATTCAACAGGTTCTAATGGATGCCTCCAGAAATTTTTCAGGTATATACATCAATGCATAATTTTTTAAGGTTTATTTATTTATTTTGAGAGAGAGGCAGAGAGAGGACAAGAATCCTGAACAGGCTCTGCACTGCCAGCACAGAGCCCGATGTGGGGCTCAAACTCATGAACCACGAGATCATGACATGAGCCAAAATCAAGAGTAGGACACTTGGGGTGCCTGAGTTGGCTCAGTCAGTTAACTGTCTAACTATGGTTCAGGTCATGATCTCACAGTTTGTGAGTTTGAGCCCCTCATTGGGTTCTGTGCTGACAACTCAGAGCCTGGAACCTGCTTCGGATTCTGTGTCTCCCTCTGTCTCTGCCCCTTTCCTGCTTGCACTCTGTCTCTCTCTCAAAAATAAACATCAAAAAATAAAAAAAAAGAGTCAGACACTTAACCAACTGAGCCACCCAGGCGTCCCAACATCAGTGCATAATTTAAAAGCATGTTAAAAACTTAAATAGTATTATTTAAAAGCACATATGCACAAATGGGATTAAACCATTTTATACTTTGCTGTTCGAAATTTAACAATGTCTTAAAGATTCTTTCATAGCAGCCCATAGAGACCTACCTCATTCTTATAATGACTACATAATTTCTTTAGTGCAGGAATGTAGAATAATTTATTCAGTGAGGGACTTAATTGGTTTAAAGATGATAAATGTCTCACCGAATGGATAGTGCTTGCTTGAAGGTATTTCTCTCAAGGTAAAGATATCATTTAAATTTACCTCTCTCTTTTTTTTTTTTAACGTGGAAAGTAAAAATTCAACTCTACTTATGTTGTTGGAAGTGTGAATTTTAGAGGTGCTAATGTTAATTTTACCATCAGTTGGAATAATAGCAAAAGAATAACAACAACACAAACATTGTGGCTGGATAATACTTCAATGTATTCATCTGTACCTTGAATATTTCCTACTCTTGTCAGAAGGAGAACCCTGACAACTCCTCCTTCACCAGTCCTTGTCCCCGGACAATAGTCACCTGCATCTGAAGCAGCCCCAAAGACTAAGAAATTTATGGAGAAAGGCCAGTGGCTGGAATGTCAGGCTGGCAGATTCAGAGTTTCTTTGAGTTCTCAGAAGCCCCAGGCTGGAGAACAGGGAAAGGAAAGCGAAGGAACTACTCACAGAAGAGAAAGGAATGTGGAAAAAACCTGGGAGGGGTAGGAGTGGAGAAGAACCACCTGGGAGCTGAGGAATGAAGACTCCACTCTGAGTGAGCATTCTGTTCCCAGAGACTCTCCCTGGTGTCTAGAGCTTCCTGTCCCTGTTCCTCCCCTAGCTCACCACCTGTGGTTGATCTTGGAAAGGAGAGCTGTTGTTGGTGGTGAGAAGCTGGGACACTCTAGAGAGGGTTGTGAAAGGAGGCCTCAACCCCCTACCAAGTTTGGGCTGGACCAATCTTTTGAGAGTATCCCTGTGATCTAGCTCAGTGATGGGCACACAGCTCTCATGCCCAGCACTATCGTCAAAGCATGGAGAATGCAGAAGTGAAGTTAGTGAGGATGGGCAACTATTTTAAGGAATTTTGCTATGAATAGGAGCAGAGACATGAGACCACTACGTTCCAGGAAAGTAGCAGTTACAATCACATATAGATAGTATCAGTCATAATAGAGCCTGAGGCAAGCCCTCTGGACTTTCTAGTTAGGGGAGACAAATATTTACCCCGTTTACTTAACTCATTTATGATGGAGTTTTCTGACATTTGCAACCAAAAGAATCCTAATTAATAAAGAGGGTGATTCTCCTTCATCTCTCTGGCAGGGAAACAGAAAAGCTCAGTGATCTTGCTTTTTGGAAGACTCTAAAAGTTTCAAAATATGTAGTAGTAGCATTAAAAAAAATAGCACAAAATATTTTTAAGAATGCCAAATAATTAACCTTCAAATTTCTCACAAAGAAATAACAACTAAGAGACACTAGTGTAAACACTTGGCTAATCTCAACATAAATTGCTGAAAAGTAGCATAGACGATTCCTAGTCTATGCATAGCATTGAGCCATAAATCATCCCACAGAACAACTTACTTCACTCTTAGTTTCAGTGTAGTATTTATGTTCTGCGAATTCTTTAAAGAAATATATTGGAGAGGGGTCCCTGGGTGGTTTAGTTGGTTAAGTGCCCGACTCTTGATATCAGCTCAGGTCATGATCTCATGGTTTGTGGGTTCGAGGCCCACATTGGACTCTGTGCTGACAATGTGGAGCCTACTTGGACTTCTCTCTCCTTTTCCCTCTGCCCCTACCCCACTTGTAGTCTGTCTCTCAAAATAAATAAATAAACTTAAAAAAAAGAAATATATTGGACAATGATTTTTCAGAGTTTCGTAATTTTAGGAACATGTTCTTCCAATTTTATATAGAACAGCCTTTTTCAGTCAATATTTCATTTGTTCAATTTTAGTATAAAATAATTTATAGTGATAGATTAAAAAAATAAATTGTTTTGTTCTAATTAGAATCGTATTTCAAAATTAATTAATTACTATAAAGGTGTCATTTCTTTCCTTGAAAAATTTAACACATGCTAGAATATCATTCCTAGGAAAGTGTGATGAATGGAATATAATGGAGAAAAATTGAGAAGTATGGTCAATGCTAATTATTTTTTAATTAAGGAAAAAAAAATTAAACTTAGTGAAAGCATCTGCCTGATAATCTACTTGGAAGCTTCTCAAATTCTCATGATGATTTGGAGTAGTTAATTAAGAAATTATCACCTTAAGATAGTTCTGCCTAGGCGTGTTATTGGAAAGAAGGAAAATGGGTATCTTTTACTTGTTATGGGTACATTTTACTAAAGTGATCTACCTTTTATAAATTACATTAGCAAACATTTTTTTTCCTCACAGTAATATCTCTAAGTATATTTTGTTTTGTAAAAAGCAGAAGATATTTAATTTTTAGTAGGAAAACCAGCCATAAGGGAAGACTGCCAAAAAGCATGAAGATAGCCCCTTTTGGCTCCCTGTTCTCCTGATTTTTTCCTTTATGGATGAATGACTTCTTTTTATAGCCTCTTTAAAAGCATGCATTTTCAGAACACCAAGTCTTCTTCCTTCCGTTGCATGTTTCAAAAAACTAGTATAGAAGGAAATGAGCATACATAAATGTCCCTTTATCCTGGGGTAGTAATTTTATATCTTTTTATGTTTTAGAAGGTAGAAATTTTATTTATTTATTTTTAATTTTTTTTTTTAACGTTTATTTATTATTGAGAGACCGAGACAGAGCATGAGCATGGGAGGGGCAGAGAGAGGAGGAGACACAGAATCTGAAGGAGGCTCCAGGTTCTGAGCTATTAGCACAGAGCCTGATGAGGGGCTCGAACTCACAAACCCAGCGAGATCATGACCTGAGCTGCAGTCAGACGTTTAACTGACTGAGCCACCCAGGCACCCCAAGGTAGGAATTTTAAAAAAAGGTATTTTTTTCTGTGTGGACAGAAGTCATTCTATAGTGAGGATGTTAGGAATATAATTCTATTTCTAGCAGACATCTGTTTATCTAGATTTTAGCAAACATATCTTTATAGCAGACATCAATCTAGAATCCAAGTATCCAGAAATCTGAAATAAGAAAGATTTCCTCTCCACCTCCCATCCCTACTCCCTTTACAACAGGATCGGGGCTAGGTCAGTGGTTAAGCAAGACGAATGGAAGAAGACTGAGGACAGGAATCCAAGGTCTGTTGCGTTTAGGTGAGATACCTGGCCTGAGTTTTGGATATGTGGAAAGAAGATCTGAAAGTGAAGAAACTATCCCATGTGGAGGTCCAAATTGTGCTGGTCTGTGTCAGGATTATACCTCCTGTTAGCAAGTAGTACTGTCCAGGCATTTTTTTTTTTTTTTTTTTTTTTTTTTAATTTTTTTTTTCAACGTTTATTTATTTTTGGGACAGAGAGAGACAGAGCATGAACGGGGGAGGGGCAGAGAGAGAGGGAGACACAGAATCGGAAACAGGCTCCAGGCTCTGAGCCATCAGCCCAGAGCCCGACGCGGGGCTCGAACTCACGGACCGCGAGATCGTGACCTGGCTGAAGTCGGACGCTTAACCGACTGCGCCACCCAGGCGCCCCTTTTTTTTTTTTTTTTTTTAAATTTTTTTTTCAACGTTTATTTATTTTTGGGACAGAGAGAGACAGAGCATGAACGGGGGAGGGGCAGAGAGAGAGGGAGACACAGAATCGGAAACAGTGTCCAGGCATTTTCTATTAGTGGAAGCGAATGTGCAGGTAATATGGACCTAGAGGGCCTGCAAGCAGCAAGTGTTAGGAACTCAGTGATACAGAGCAAAGTTAAGCAGAAGGGATCTCGTTGATGTGAGGACCAGCATGTTGTTATTGTGAGGACTGAAAACTCCTTGCAGGGAAGGGGGCAGGTTCCCATTGTTTGTGTGGCCTCCCTCACACATTTTGTGGTGCATCATAGGCACTCAACATATTGCTGTTAAATGGGAAAATAAAGCACAGAGCTCAGTTTCTCTTGGGGGTAAATGTGAGACAGTTGATTTATTCAGAAATTGGGTGTGAAGGAAGGCCTTGGGATACAGGGCACAAAGAAGAAAGTTGGACTCTGTTGATAGGGGATTAAATCATCAGGATTCAGGGGGTACCATTGGCTCATTCATCCAACAACTATTTATTGAACATCTACTCTGTGTCATGTGTTACACTAAGTGTTTACAGAGTAGTGAAAATATAGATAAGGTTTCCCTGGTAGCACTTAGGCTCTATCAGTAAGACTTACATTCCACAAATAATTAACCATTAGTGCCCAGAAGACATGCATGTTGCTATGAGTGTGTGCAGTAGTGATGCTTGAGTGGGGTGTGAGCAGAAAGGCCTCCTTAAATACTGTTTAATCTGGTTCTTGAAAGAAAGTAATGCTTAGGTGAGGAGGAGGTCTCCTTAGGCAGAGGGAGTATCATGTGCAAAGGTGCTGAGGTGGACGGGAACTTTGCTTTTGTGACAACCTGAGAGAAGCTGGTGTGGCCAGAGAGTGATGGGGAGAGTGGAATGAAGTAAAGCTGGAGAGGTGGGCAGGAACCAGATTATGCAAGAACCATGCAAGCAACTTAAGGCCATATTGTGTTGTCATATAAGCCACATTGTATTGATTGATTTTCTTTTGCTTGCAAGCAACAGACAACACTCTGGCTGGCTGAAATGGAGCAAAGGGAGTGCTTGGAAGTATGACACTGGGTTGGCTTGTAGGTGGAAGAAAAGCTAAACAGCCAGGCATTGTGCAGGGCAGAGACCGGGCAGCCCCAGGAGCTTGACAGTAGGATGTTGTGTAATCAGTATTGCCCTTAAATGTGAGAAAAAAAGCTCTCCTGTCATAGGGCGTATCCTTTTGGAACTCCTTCTTTGCCCTTCTTCCAGAGAGTCCTGTCTCCATGGACCAAGGGATTCTCAGGGCAAAGGGCAAATGCCACCTAGAGCTCATGCTCACCCATCCAGACCACAGCCCAGGTACCTGGGATTTGGGACTTTCCTGCCCTAAAGGTCACAAGCCTGCTTTTGGGATGAATGTAGACCTCTTTCTTCCAAGTGTAAAACCCTCCAGCAGAATTAAAATCCTGGAAATAGCCAGTTGAGGGGCTTATGGTTGGAGATAGGACATGCAGGCTGAGAAGAGGTCTCATTGTCTAACACACTGTTTGGTGCATGGTAGGTACTCAATACATTGATGATCAATGAAGAAACAAGGATTCAGTCAGAGGGGGTATATTGAAATGCATATAATGCCCTTACAGACCCAGATGGGGCAGCAGTTGGAAGAAGAAGGAGGGCATTTGCCTCAGAACTTTCAGGAATCTGAAAATTCTAAATTTGATCTGACCTTCCAGATCATTATGAAGTATAGAGTACAGAATACATTTTGCCCGATGGTTTATTAGCTTGATTTATAACTTTTGAATATTTAGACATGTGCTTTGTGTGCCTCCATTTGTACTTCTTATCCTGGCCCCAACCAGGAAATTTTAGGGATGAGTTTGGTTGTAGACTTTTTCTAGAGCCCTTATATTGAGGTAGACTCAGGTCTGTATGCTTCTTGACTAAAGTTTCAAGTTCCCAGAAAAGAAATCAGCTGAGGGCAAGGCAACATGGAATAGATAGGAAGATTTGGAGAAAACTCTGGGGGCTGAATAGCTATTCTTATGGGTGTGTGTTTTATGCGTTTTATACTTTAGTCTAAGACCGGTAGAAACCACTGAACAAATTTTAAGCAAGAGAGTGACATGGTTGTATCCGATTTGAGAAGGGATTCCACTGGCACTTGAGTGGGGAATGGGCTGGAAGGGACCAACAGTTGATGTTTGAGACCCCCCCAAGAAGTTGAGCCAGTGAGAGATGATGTTGGTTTGGACAGAAGACTTGTATGGTGGCTTGGGCATGAAAAGAAGTGGACAGAGAGATGTTCAGAAGGAGAATCAGTGTTGAACTTGCTGAATCATTATTGTAGTGAAGAAGACAGCAATGTCGGGGATTAACTCTCAATTTCCAGCTTCAGAAAGATTGACACAATGCTGAGAAGGAGAGCTACATTCTATTTTGTACTTATTCCAGCTTGAGTTTTGTTTTCACCATTTCAGCCAAGCTGCGTCGTCAGGGCTGCTAGTGACTTCCATTTGGTCAGATCCAGGGGTTAATTCTCATCCCTCAATTTGCCCTCCGATTATAAGAGTTGGACAGAGCTGGTCATTCTTTCTTTGAAACACTTTCTTGGTTAGGCTATAGTGGAGCCCTTCATCTCTCTCTCTCTCTCTCTCTCTTTTTCTCATTTTACCAAGTGCTCCTTCTCAGCTCATTTGTTGGCTTGTCCTCATCTTTGCAATCTTTAAAGGTCAAAAGTTCTCCAAGGGTTGAGTCCTCGGGTCATTTCTTTTCCAGGTGGGTTTATCTAGTACCGTCTTTAAAATCTCCTTGCTCCTTCTTTACCTCTTCCTTGGACCGCACACCCATAGCCTTCTATTCTGTGCCTAAATCTGCTACTTCCATAGTCATGCCATCCCCTCCATTTATGACAACTCCAATTTTTCATTTGCTCTGGCCAAAAACCGTGAAATCACCCTTGATTCCTTTCTTTCATATCCTGCATTCAATTTATCAGAAGATCCTGATGGCATACTCTTTGAAACATATTCTGAATCCAACTACTTCTTATTACCATCTCTGCAATTACCCCAGTGTGAGCCACTACCACCTCTCACCTGGATTATTACAGCAGCCTTCAATCTAGAATCTTGCTTCTGTCTTTGACCCAGTGTATTCTGTTCTCCATACATACATTCCCATAAATGGGATCCTTCCAAGAAAGAAAAAAAGTGAGATATTCATAATTCTAACTTAAAACCTGACATGGCTTTCCATTTCATGTTCTATCAGAGTTCTTTATAAGGCCCAATTGGCTTTATATTATTTGACTTTCTGCTACCTCTCCCATGTTATCTCTTATCACCTTTATATCTCTTTGCTGCAGTTACATGGGCCTCACAGATGTTTCTCAAACATCTAGACATGCTTCCATTTCAGAATATTTGTGATTTCCATTTTGTCTGCCATATTCCTTCAGATTCTACATGGCTTTCTCTTTCATGTTTTCAGATCTCTGCCAAAATGCTATTTTATAAGTGGAGCCTTCTCTGACCACCCTCTCTCAAATCCCGTGGCCATCTTTCCCACCTCCCATCACTATCTGCCCTCTTATGTTGGTTTATTTTTCTGTACAGAACTTGACACCATCAGGCCTATTTTTTTATGATCTGCTTCCCTTCCTTAGAATGTGAGCTTCAGGTTCACTGGGATTTGGTCTCTGTATTTTACCCCAGGGCCTTGGCTAGTGCTTGGCATAGATGATAGGCTCAGTAAGTCAAAG
Source organism: Lynx canadensis (assembly GCF_007474595.2). Classification (NCBI taxonomy): domain Eukaryota; kingdom Metazoa; phylum Chordata; class Mammalia; order Carnivora; family Felidae; genus Lynx; species Lynx canadensis. The sequence goes on from NC_044307.1 coordinate 67,291,583, forward strand.
TTGGACAACAAATGAAGAAGCTCAGAAAGATACACACCTGACTACAAATCCTTTAAAGAATAATGTATTTAATGTGGATTTTCTTCAGGGGTTGGTGACAGGGAACTTTAAGACATAGGATAAAAGAAGATTTTTAGAAATTCCTTTCATCTCAGGATTATTTCTTGAGGCTACCCCTCTTTCTTTTTCTTTTTTTTTTTAATTTATTTATTTAGCCTCTTTCCCTATACATGAGTTTTGCAGATCCTCCTTACTTTTTCTGCTTCTCTTTCATCTACTACTTATGAAAAGAGTTTTAGCTCTAGTCTACTGGTTCCCTAAGTTTGGACTGTAGACCTGCAGCGTCAGCATTACTGGAACTTATTAAAAATGCCAATTATAAAGCCCCACTTCAGACCATCTGAATAAGAAACTCTGGGCTGGGGCCTAGCAATCTATGGTCCTGCTAGTAGCACCACTCTCCTTTCCATCCACATGCAGATCTGCCCCGTAAAGGTCCAGTGGTTCATTGAGAAAGTTTAGAACACTTTCCTTGTGTGTGTGTGTGTGTGTGTGTGTGTGTGTGTGTGTGTGTTATGTAAAAGACTGCAATTTTTATAACATTACACATCTTTGTATGTCACAGGTTAATTAGCTGCAACATTTGCAAACTGTCTGTGGAAAAGTACTACATTTTGTTTCTAAAATCCCTTGTGAGCTCCAGATGGAGGGGAAGTAGCTGATACTGGAGCTTGTGGGTGGTTGTGAGGGTGCTGGCAATGGGTCTGTTTCAGGCACTGTTGCTCTCCTGCTGCATCTGGGAGGGATGTGCACTCTTGCCACGTCGGACTGCTTCCCTCAGGCTTCAGGTTGATTTGCTATTAGCATTTTTCTCAGCCTGAAAGTCCGAGAGTCATAAAATTGTGTTTTCCCATAAAATTGTATATTTGTGTGCCTTTGTGGTCCAGTGTTAGGAACCTCTGGATTAGTTGATCAACTGTCAAGAAAGCACATTCTAACCATTGTAGTTAATCAAAGTTTCCTATGCAAACTCTTATTTTATAAAAATGGTGCTCAGAGAAAATGAGAAGATTTTGTTTTCTTTCTGCAACAATAAAGACAATAAGTTAGATTAAGCAGAAACAAAGCACTCATTTCGTATTTTTTTAATATGAAATTTATTGTCAAATTGGTTTCCATACAACACCCAGTGCTCATCCCAACAGGTGCCCTCCTCAATGCCCATCACCCTCCCTTCCCTCCCTCCCACCCCCCCATCAACCCTCAGTTTATTCTCAGTTTTTAAGAGTCTCTTATGGTTTGGCTGTCTTCTCTAACTTTGTTTTTTTTTTCCTTCCCCTCCCCCATGGTCTTCTGAAGTTTCTCAGGATCCACATAAGAGTGAAAACATATGGTATCTGTCTTTCTCTGTATGACTTATTTCACTTAGCATAGCGCTCTCCAGTTGCTATGGAGATGCTATGGAGGCTCCAGAATCCACATTGCTACAAAAGGCCATATTTCATTCTTTCTCATTGCCAAGTAGTATTCCATTGTGTATATAAACCACAATTTCTTTATCCATTCATCAGTCGATGGACATTTAGGCTCTTTCCATAATTTGGCTATTGTTGAGAGTGCTGCTATAAACATTGGGGTACAAGTGCCCCTATGCATCAGTACTCCTGTATCCCTTGGGTAAATTCCTAGCAGTGCTATAACTGGGTCATACAGTAGGTCTATTTTTAATTTTTTGAGGAACCTCCACACTGTTTTCCAGAGCGGCTGCACCAATTTGCATTCCCACCAACAGTGCAAGAGGGTTCCCATTTCTCCACATCCTCACCAGCATCTATAGTCTCCTCATTTGTTCATTTTCGCCACTCTGACTAGTGTGAGATGGCATTTCAGTGTGGTTTTGATTTGTATTTCCCTGATGACCAACGACGTTGAGCATCTTTTCATGTGCCTGTTGACCATCTGGATGTCTTCTTTAGAGAAGTGTCTATTCATATCTTCTGCCCATTTCTTCACTGGATTATTTGTTTTTCGGGTGTGGAGTTTGGTGAGTTCTTTATAGATTTTGGATACTAGCCCATTGTCTGATATGTCATTTGCAAATATCTTCTCCCATTCTGTCAGTTGCCTTTTAGTTTTGTTGATTGTTTCCTTGGCAGTGCAGAAGCTTTTTCTCTTGATGAGGTCCCAATAGTTCATTTTTGCTTTTAATTCCCTTGCCTTTGGAGATGTGTCGAGTAAGAAATTGCTACGGCTGAGGTCAGAGAGGTCTTTTCCTGCTTTCTCCTCTAGGGTTTTGATGGTTTCCTGTCTCACATTCAGGTCCTTTATCCATTTTGAGTTTATTTTTGTGAATGGTGTAAGAAAGTGGTCTAGTTTCAACCTTCCGCATGTTGCTGCCCCGTTCTCCCAGCACCATTTGTTAAAGAGACTGTCTTTTTTCCATTGGATGTTCTTTCCTGCTTTGTCAAATATTAGTTGGCCATACATTTATGGGTCCAATTCTGGAGTCTCTGTTCTAATCCATTAGTCTACATATCTGTTTTTGTGCCAATACCATGCTGTCTTGATGATGACAGCTTTGTATTAAAGGCTAAAGTCTGGGATTGCGATGCCTTCTGCTTTGGTCTTCTTCAAAATTACTTTGGCTATTCGGGGCCTTTGGTGGTTCCATATGAATTTTAGGATTGCTTGTTCTAGCTTTGAGAAGAATGCTGGTGCAATTTTGATTGGGATTGCATTGAATGTGTAGATAGCTTTGGGTAGTATTGACATTTTGACAATATTTATTCTTCCAACCCATGAACATGGAAGTTTTTTCCATTTCTTTATATCTTCTTCAATTTCCTTCATAAGCTTTCTATAGTTTTCAGCATACAGATCTTTTACATCTTTGGTTAGATTTATTCCTAGGAATTTTATGCTGCTTGGTGCAATTGTGAATGGGATCAGTTTCTTTATTTGTCTTTTGTTGCTTCATTATTAGTGTATAAGAATGCAACTAATTTCTGTACATTGATTTTGTATCCTGCAACTTTGCTGAATTCATGTATCAGTTCTAGAAGACTTTTGGTGGAGTCTATCAGATTTTCCATGTATAGTATCATGTCATCTGCAAAAAGTGAAAGCTTAACTTCATCTTTGCCAATTTTGATGCCTTTGATTTCCTTTTGTTGTCTGATTGCTGATGCTAGAACTTCCAACACTATGTTAAACAACAGCGGTGAGAGTGGACATCCCTGTTGTGTTCCTGATCTCAGGGAAAAAGCTCTCAGTTTTTCCCCATTGAGGATGATGTGAGCTGTGGGCTTTTCATAAATGGCTTTTATGATGTTTAAGTATGTTCCTTCTATCCAGAATTTCTCGAGGGTTTTTATTAAGAAAGGATGCTGAATTTTGTCAAATGCTTTTTCTGCATTGATTGACAGGATCATATGGTTCTTATCTTTTCTTTTATTGATGTGATGTATCATGTTGATTGATTTGTGAATGTTGAACCAGCCCTGCACCCCAGGAATGAATCCCACTTGATCATGGTGAATAATTCTTTTTATATGCTGTTGAATTCGATTTGCTGGTATCTTATTGAGAATTTTTACATCCATATTCATCAGGGATATTGGCCTGTAGTTCTCTTTTTTTACTGGGTCTCTGTCTGGTTTAGGAATCAAAGTAATACTGGCTTAATAGAATGAGTCTGGAAGTTTTCCTTCCCTTTCTATTTTTTGGAAGAGCTTGAGAAGGATAGGTATTATCTCTGCTTTAAATGTCTGGTAGAACTCCCCTGGGAAGCCATCTGGTCCTGGACTCTTATTTGTTGGGACATTTTTGGGAACTGATTCAATTTCTTTGCTGGTTATGGGTCTGTTCAAGTTTTCTATTTCTTCCTGTTTGAATTTTGGAAGTGGGTGGGTGCTTAGGAATTTGTCCATTTCTTCCGGGTTGTCCAGTTTGTTGGCATATATTTTTTCATAGTATTCCCTGATAATTGCTTGTATTTCTGAGGGATTGGTTGTAAGAATTCCATTTTCATTCATGATTTTATCTATTTGGATCATCTCCCTTTTCTTTTTGAGGAGCCTGGCTAGAGGTTTATCAATTTTGCTTATTTTTTCAAAAAACCAACTCTTGGTTTCACTGATCTGCTCTATAGTTTTCTAGATTCTATATTGTTTATTTCTGCTCTGATCTTTATTATTTCTCTTCTTCTGCTGGGTTTGGGGTGTCTTTGCTGTTCTGCTTCTATTTCCTTTAGGTGTGCTGTTAGATTTTGTATTTGGGATTTTGCTGCATCCCAAAGCGTTTGGATTGTTGCATTTTCATTTTCATTTGTCTCCATATAATTTTAATTTCTTCTCTAATCGCCTGTTTGACCCATTCATTCTTTAGTAGGGTATTCTTTAACCTCCATGCTATTGGAGGTTTCCCAAACTTTTTCCTGTGGTTGATTTCAAGTTTCATAGCATTGTGGTCTGAAAGTATGCATCGTATGATCTCAATTCTTGTATACTTATGAAGGGCTGTTTTGTGACTCAGTATGTGATCTATCTTAGAGAATGTTCCATGTGCACTTGAGAAGAAAGTATATTCTGTTGCTTTGGGATGCAGAGCTCTAAATATATCTGTCAAGTCCATCTGATCCAATGTCTCATTCAGGGCCCTTGTTTCTTTATTGATCCTCTGTCTAGATGATCTATCCATTGTTGTAAGTGGGGTATTAAAGTCCCCTGCAATTACCACATTCTTATCAATAAGGTTGCTTATGTTTGTGATTAATTGTTTTATATATTTGGGGGCTCCCATATTTGGCACATAGACATTTATAATTGTTAGCTCCTCCTGATGGATAGACCCTGTAATTATTATATAATGCCCTTCTTCATGTCTTGTTACAGCCTTTAATTTAAAGTCTAGTTTGTCTGATATAAGTATGGCTACTCCAGCTTTCTTTGACTTCCAGTAGCATGATAGATAGTTCTCCATCCCCTCACTTTCAATCTGAAGGTGTCCTCAGGTCTAAAATGAGTCTCTTGTAGACAGCAAATATATAGGTCTTATTTTTTTTATCCATTCTGATACCCTATGTCTTTCGGTTGGAACATTTAGTCCATTTACATTCAGTGTTATTGTTCAAAGATATGGGTTTAGAGTCATTGTGATGTCTGTAGGCATCACAATCCCAGACTTTAGCCTCTACTACAAAGCTGTCATCATCAAGATAGCATGGTATTGGCACAAACACAGACACATAGACCAATGGATTAGAACAGAGACTCCAGAATTGGACCCACAAGTGTATGGCCAACTAATCTTTGACAAAGCAGGAAAGAATATCCAATGGAAAAAAGACAGTCTCTTTAACAAATGGTGCTGGGAGAACTGGACAGCAACATGCAAAAGAAGGAAACTAGACCACTTTCTTACACCATTCACAAAAATAAACTCAAAATGGATAAAGGACCTGAATGTGAGACAGGAAACCATCAAAACACTAGAGGAGAAAGCAGGAGAAAACCTCTCTGACCTCAGCTGTAGCAATTTCTTACTCGACACATCTCCAAAGGCAAGGGAATTAAAAGCAAACATGAACTATTGGGAAAGAGCCTAAATGTCCATCAACTGATGAATGGATAAATAAATTGTGATTTATATACACAATGGAGTACTACGTGGCAATGAGAAGGAATGAAATATGGCCCTTTGTAGCAACGTGGATGGAACTGGAGAGTGTTATGCTAAGTGAAATAAGCCATACAGAGAAAGACAGATACCATATGTTTTCACTCTTATGTGGATCCTGAGAAACTTAACAGAAAACCATGGGGGAGGGGAAGGAAAAAAAAAAGAGGTTAGAGTGGGAGAGAGCCAACCATAAGAGACTCTTAAAAACTGAGAACAAACTGAGGGTTAATGGGGGGTGGGAGGGAGGGAAGGGAGGGTGATGGTTTTGAGGAGGGCACCTTTTAGGATGAGCACTGGGTGTTGTATGGAAAGCAATTTGACAATAAATTTCATATATTAAAAAAAATAAAGTAAAAAAATAAAATAGCTGTTTTTCAAAAAAAAAAAAAAAAAAAAAGAGTCAGACACTTAACCAATGAAGCCACCCAGGCACCCCAGAAATTATTAAACTTAGAAATTCTCCATAAAACACGTATTTCTAATCATTTGGTATTGGCTAAAATGGACGAAAGATTAACACTCCATTATTCAAAGAGCTTTAAAAGGACATCTGTGCTTTAAAAATATATCCTTTACCATGAACTTTTGTACTAATAACTTTTTTAAAGGATGTAATAAATCAATGTATGTTCTTAATATCCGTGTTCAGGGAGATATTGTTGATCACTAATGCCTACCCATTATCTAACTTGTTACCTAGGAAGAGTGTGAGGAAACTGGTTAACTTTGAAGAGAGAGAGAAGTTCAGACATGATAGCATGTAGCATCAGAGCAAATGTGATGAAGGCAAAGCTAGAAGAAGGCTTGCAGGACAAGATAAGGACACTGGGAGACTGGGAAAGTGAGATCAAATTTTTATGTGGGGGATTCCTCAAAACAAAGCATATCAAAATTAAACAAAGTAATAGAAGACATTTTGCCCAGGGCAGGCTCAGCCTGACTCATACTCAGACTTCTGACTTCCAAAACATGCCCTTTGGCCAGTGACCACTCACTTAAGACAAAAAGCAGCTGGGTCCCGTGTTTGGAAGTTTGGTGGCCTGGGAATTTTAAATGATAAATGCTAAGCAGAGCTTACCATAAAATAAATAAGATGCATCTTAATTTAGCCTGCAAATATTTAAGTGAATGGATTCTAATAAGCTCTCTGACTAGGCCTGATAAGTTCTTGGGAAACTGATGTAAGTCCAACAGAAAAACATGGTTGGGTCATTCAAGACTGTGGTTTATTGGCCTTCGTGATTGGAAAATTTTGTAGAAGATGATTTTTTTTTTTTTTGGTGACAAAATTAAAAGATTTACAAGGCAATGAGTTGTCAGTGTTTGCATATATATGGAAAAATGCTATAAGAGGAAATGGAGATAAAAAACTTCACATACAATCTATAATTTATTCTTCCCAGGTAAATATGCAGATGCAGGGTTTCTAATGTGCATCATTCTGGCAGGGTATCTTATATGTACAACATAAAACTTGGTGTGAAAAAGAGCCGGTAAAATATTAGTCATAATTCATGGTGTTTTTTTCCTACAATGAAAGAAGATAAAAATTCTTTGAAGTATGTGGTGGTTAGGCTTCCCTTATTTGCTTGAAACATTATTGTCTCATTCTCCTTTCCCCTTGTATCTAATCAGTTAACAATTTCTGGCAATTCTTCTGCATGCTTTGTTACACACATTCCTTTCTTTGCATCTCCACTGCTGTTGCCTGTGTAGGCCAGTTGCTCCTTAATTTGCATCTCTTCTGGGAATTGTTGCAACTGCATATCTGCATCCAGCCTTTCCTCATGTTTCACATCTTAGTTAAAACATGATATTTTCATTCCCTTTATTTTAGCCATTATGGTAGTTGTGAAATGGGATCTCATTGTGCTTTTAACTTGGGTTTCTTGAACAATGAGTGAGCTTGAACACCTTTTTGTGTTCATCGAACATTTGAATATTCTCTTTGTGAAATGCCTGTGAAATCTGTTGACCATTTTTCTATTAGATTGTCTGTCTTATTAATTTATAAGAACTTTTTGTATAATATAGATACAAGTCCTTTGTTGATTTTATGTGTGGTGAGGGTTTTCTACCAGTCTATGGCTTGCTTTTTCTCTCTTTATGGTATCTTTGGATAAGTAAAATTTACTAATTTTGCCAAATAAATCAGTCTTTTCTGTCATGATTACTACATCTTACGTCCTGTTTAAGAAATAAATAATTACTGACACAAAAGTCAAAAAAGTGTCCTATGTTGTCTCTGAAACTTGATTGTTATTTTTTACATTTAGGTGCATAATCTGGAGTTGATTATTGTGTATGGTGTGATGTAGGAGTTAAGTTACACTTTCCCCCACTATATCAGATTGCCAGAAATATCAGGCACTATCCCATTCATAAAGAAAGATTATGACTGTATCAGATTATAGCTAAACTATCCATAAGAAAAGGCTTTGTGTACTGCACTACAGTGTGAACTTTGTCATCAGTTGTGTTTCCATATATGTGAGGGTCTTTTTTGTGATTCTCTATTCTGTTCCATTGGTCTACTTGTTGAAACTTTGCCAAAACCTTGCTGTTCTTGTTGATTTTCTTAAAGAGAAAAGAAGTACTCTTCTGGATCATCTCAATAAAACACAAGGGTAGTGAAGTATATTAGCATCTTATATATACATATATATGCCATTTTATTGATGCATAATTTACATATAGTAAAATTCATTTTTCTTAGGTATACAGTTCTAAGACTTTTGACAAATGCATACAGCCATATATCCACCACCAAATTAAGCTATAGAACATTTCCAACACCCTCAAAATTCCCTCAGGCCCCTTGTAGCCAATCCTTTCCCCTACTCTCAGCCCTTGGCAAGCTTTGATCTGTTTTCTGTTCCTATAGTTTTCATTCTTTCAGCAGTATCTTTTGAAGAGGAGATATTTTTAATTTGGATGAAGTCTGATTTATCAATTTTTCTTTACGGATCATGCTTTTGGTGTTGTATCTAAGGACTCTTCCTGATGTCACAAAATTTTTATCCTGTTGTTCTGTAATTTTAGGTTTTACATTTAAGTCCATGATCCATTTTGAGTTAAGTTTTATATAAGATATGAAGTGTGAGTCAAAGGTTGTGGTCTTGTCTTTTCTTTCTTTCTTTCTTTCTTTCTTTCTTTCTTTCTTTCTTTCTTTCTTTCTTTCTTTTCTTCTTCTTCTTCTTCTTCTTCTTCTTCTTCTTCTTCTTCTTCTGCATGTGGATATTCAATATCCAGTTGTATATGATTTTTCAAGTTACCATCTGCTGAAAAAAATTTTCCTTTCTTCATTGAATTGTCTTTGGATCTGTCAAAAATCAATGGACTATATTCCAGGTTTTTCCTATATTTGCATTTCAATATACATTTAAAAATCAACTTGTCAATTTGTATAAAAATACTCTGCTGAGATTTGATTAGAATTGCATTGAATCTATAGATCACTTTAGAGAAAATTTACATCTTTACAGTATTGAGTCATCCAAACCATGAACCCAATACATCTCTCCCTTCATATGGGTCTTCTTTAATTTATCAGTGTTTTGTGGTTTTCAGCATATAAATCTTACATTTATTTTGTGAGGTTTATACCTGAGTATTTTATGTTTTTTTGATGTTATTATATATGATACCTTTTAAAAAGTTTAATTTCCAATGGTTATTTCCTAATATGTAGAAATACAGTTGAATTTTTGTATCCTCTAAACTTCCTAAACTCATTTATTACTTATAGTAGTTTTTGGAGATTCATTGGGATTTTCTTTGTAGATAATTACTACAAATTAGGGATGATTGTGTCCCTCCCACCTCCTGCCCCAAATTCATATGCTGGAATCCTAACCCTCAACTATGATGGTATTAGAAGACGGGGCTATTGAGAGATGCTTAAGTCATGAGGCTGGAACCCTCCTTAGTGGGATTATTACTCTTATAAAAAGAGGCTCCAGAGAGATCTCTAGCCCTTTCCACTCTGTGAGGATACAATGAGGAGTCTGCGACCCAGAAGAGGGCCCTCATCTGCCCATGCCAGCACCTTGATCTTGGAATTCCAGCCTCTAGATCCATGAAAGAAAAATTCTGTTGCTTATAAGCCACTCAATCTGTGATATTTTGTTATGGCGGCTCTGAATGGATTCAGACGGTAACCATATAGCCTTTGAGTAGAGATGGTTTTATTTCTTCCTTTTATTGGACTTTTGTTTCTTTTTCTTGCCTTGTTTGCATTGGCTGGTACCTCTAGTGTGATGTTGAATATAATTGGTGAGAATAGATATCCTTGCCTTGTTCTTGATTTTAGGGAGGAAGCAGTGTCATCCACCATTAAGTATGATGTTGCAGTAGATATTTTTGTAGATGCTCTTACATGTTAAGAAAGTTTCTTTCTGTTCCTAGTTTGCTGAGAGGTTTTTTTTTTTTTTCTAATCAGAAAAATATGTTGGATTTTGTCAAATGCTTTTTCTGCGACAATTTAGATGAACATATGGTTCTACTTCTTAGTCTGTGGATATGGTGAATTATATTGGCTAATTTGATTTTTTAAAATGTTGAACCAGTATTACAATCCGTCGATGTACCTCACTTGATCATGAAGTTTGTTTTTAAAATATTGCTGGATTTGATTTGCTAGTATTTGTTGAGATCTTTATGTTAAAGAGAGATAGACATCTATAATTTTTTTTCTTATAATTTCTTCTGGGTTTGTTATCAGGGTAATGTTAGCCTTATAAAATGAGTAGACAAATGCTCCCTCCTCTTTGTAATATGGATGAGCTTTTAAAAAATAATTTTATATCTTCCTTAAATGTTTGATAGCATTTGCCAGTGAAAGTTGTCTTTGTTTGGAACTTTTTATGTGTACTTTCAAATTCTTTAGTGGATATGGGACTAATAAACTCCTATAAGGTATATAAATTTTTCTGAAGTGAACTTCGGGAGTTGTGTCTTTTTAAGAAACTTATCCATTTCATGTAAGTTGTTAAGTTTATAGGCATAGAATTTTTTGTAATATTCCCTATTATCCCTTAAATATTTGTGGAGCCCATAGTGAACTGTCTTCTTTCATTCATGATATTTTTTTCTTTGTCTTTTATTTTTTTAACCTGGTCATTCTGGTGAGAGGTTTATACATTTTATTGATCTCTTTAAGAAACCAGTTGCGGTTTCATTGATTTTCTCTATAATTTTTTTTCTGTTTTTAATTTCATTGATATCCATTCTTTGTTATTTCCTTCCTTCTGCTTGCTATAGGTTAAATTTGTTCTTTTAAAACTCTTTAATGTGGGAGCTTAGATATTGGCTTGTGATCTTTCATCTTTATAAAGCTACACTGTTTTCACAGCATCTCACGAATTTTATATGCTATATTTTCATTTTTATTCAATACAATGCATTCTCTAGTTTTTCTTGTAACCCTCTTTTTGACTTCTGGGTTATGTGGAAATTTGTTGTTTTAATTTCATGCATTCAGGGATCTCCCATATATATTTGTTATTGGTTTCTAATTTAATTTCATTATAGGAATTAATATAGAAAAACTTGATTTAGGGTTTATGGTTGCTGTGGTTATCTTCAGATTTCTTCAGATTTCTCTAATGATGTGCTTAGGTTGAAGATCTGAGTTAGCTGAAGGTGTATCTCAATGTTTGCCTTCAAACCTTAGCTTTTCGCTGTCCTTCTTTGTACCATAGATGGGCTTTTCACCATGGTCCTGACCCTTCCACAGTGGTAGACTGCCATGGCTTGCTACTCAGTGTTTCCTAGACTGGTGGGGAGCAGGGCAGGAGGGTCCTTTAGTGTTCTGACCCAGCCTCAGCCTTAGGTAGGCCACTTGAACCTGGGACTCTGGGGGTGGAGTTTTCTCACTGTTTCTCTTTCCCATGGCAAGGAGCCAATTTTCTGTATCTTTAGCAGATGTTGTACAGGAGGTTTTCTTGCTCTAGTCCAAGTGGCAGGAGACCTCTAATAGTACTGGCACAGGATCCTGGGCTCAGGACTGTTTCCTGCCCCTCTCCCCAGGGATAGAGGTATATTTTCCTATCCTTTCCGGAAACAACACATCTGTTCTGTAGGTAATAGCATTAACTGCCCCTCCCCAAAGCTTCAGTCTTTTAAGAGAAAGGTCCAAGCAGAGGAGCTGGGTTTTGTGCCTTCCCACAATGGTGGCTGATTCTCTCTATGCCTATCCCACAGAGGGAGTCTTCTCTTTCCCTGCTTCCAGTATTTCTTGTGAGTATGAATTGAATGACTGTAAAAAAAAAAAAAAAAAAAAAAGCCTACAAGTGTGTGGGGACTCCCTTGTATTTGTGGCTTGCTTTGCTATCATGACAGTTTATGCTAATGATGGCTGATTTCTTTCCTTTTCCTTTTTTTTTTTAGGTATAATTTTTTTTTAGGCTTTACTGAGATATAATTGACATATAGCATTGTGAAAGTTTAAGGTGTACAATGTATTGATTTGATACACTTAAATATTGTTATAGGGTTACCACTGTAGTATTAGCTAATACCTCCCACATGTCACATAATTAGCATTTCTTTTTTGTGGTGAGAACATTTAAGATTCACCCTTTAGCAACTTGCAAGTACACAGCACAGTATTGTTAGCTATAATCACAGTGCTGTGCATTTGATCCCCAGAACTTATTCATCTTCTAATTGGAAGCTGGCTATTTTCTGTCTACCCACTTGAATGGAAACCTCATCTTCCTCCTGTATTCTGCCATAGGTGAGACCATCCTTGCTCCCACCTCTCCTTGGCAAGGTCTTTCCTCCTGGGATTTTAAGTTGCTTGGTTGTCCTGAAATGTTGGCTCTCTCTGCTGGGTTCCAAAAAGCGATTTTGTAATTTACATGGCTTTCTCTCACTGTTAGGTAATGAGTGACACTCTTCAGGTTGTACACCTTATGTAGCAGAGGAATTTCAATGCTTAATCAGAATAAACTGTTACTCTTTCAGAGGTGATATGATAATTTCTGTTTATTAGAGATCTAAGTTAACACTTTGAACATAAATGTTAATAGCACCACAGTGTGTTGTAGAGTACTATACAGTGATAATCAGTTTCAGAATGATGACACTGAACCATTTTTAGGACACCAAATTGCCATTAGACTCATCAGAAAATATTAAATATAGTTTTATGATTATATTCATTTGAGGAAAATTTCTTGAGCAGTGGTAATCCAGGCATGATATCTTTGATTATATTCTATTAATTTTGTAACTAACTGAATTTGAATATATAAGATTTACTTTTTTTTTTTAATTTTTTTTTAATGTTTATTTATTTTTGAGACAGAGACAGACAGAGCATGAACAGGGGAGGGTCAGAGAGAGAAGGAGGCACAGAATCTGAAACAGGCTCCAGGCTCTGAGCTGTCAGCACAGAGCCCGACGCGGGGCTCGAACCCACAGAGTGTGAGATCATGACCTGAGCTGAAGTTGGCCGCTTAACCGACTGAGCCACCCAGGCGTCCCAAGATTTACTTTGTTTTAAGGTAGCTTGAGGTAATAGATATTTTAAATATTCAGACAACTGAACATTCTGTACGTAAGATTTTAGGCAATATGGGTTCAGTCTCTTTCATGCAGTCAATGCACTTGCACTGCACATTACATATTAATTATACTCCAGGCTACCTAATGGATAGGAAATTCTATAATAGAAAAGAAAGAAAAATTTAACTCTTTTAATTTTTTTTCTATCTTTTAGGTAAAACTCTTCTAATGGATACCAAGTTTAGCAGGCTATGTAGGAAACTGAGACATATATATTATTATGTAATTACCCAGTTTAGTTTTATTTTACTCTTATTGAGATTTATAATTCTATCTTTGCAGAAATTAAAAAAAAACCTGGATTACATTTTGTGAAATAGAGACAGTGTCTAATTTTACAGTCTCTATCTAAAAAATTGCAGGATGAAACTTAATGTGTTATTGGAACTCATCGAATGTAAATAACTGTACTTTATTGGCAAATGGTGATAGTTCAGCATACATGGTAGATTAAGATTAGTACAGTACATGATGTGCTTTAAAAATTCCCATAGCTATCAAATACTATAGAGGAATATTCTTGACATTTATTTATCCTGAAAGATCATATTCAACATCTGTTTTTTTTAATATATGCAGGAAATACTTTAAATGATTACATCAGTTGCCTTTTTAAAAAAAAAAAACTATGAGATGATTAATCTTTTTCTTATTGTGAAATGAGTTTTAGAATGAATTACAAGTCTGATTGAGGGGAACAAATCTTGGCCATCGTGATTCAATTTTGAGTTCCATGGATGGAGTATGCTAGCAATATTATCAGTTTTAAATCAATATTATAAGGCTAGGGAGGAATTCATCTACTTAGTAAAATCAGAGGAAAAGACACAAGTGGCTTAATTTTTTCCCCTTTCTTCTGTCACAACGAGACCTTTGCCACTGGGACTTTGAAGACAATAGAGAACATTATACATTTATTTGAATATTCGGCAAGAGGAATAAGCTAGTGAGAAGGGTTTGACCTGGGATACAAATAAACTTAAATGATTCTTGGTTGTTCAGCACTGATAGGGGTCATACGATATGTATCACGAAACAGTTAATCAGTAATACCTTTGTACTACTGCCCCCAGGGAAATGTTCCTTGTGGTTTTACAGCAGTTGTGGTAGTGGGAGGCAGTGAGGGGAGTATAGTTTTCGTTTACACCACTATCAGTAACTGATTGCTCACAACCAAAACAAGTGAACTTTATAATTCTTTCCATCAGTGAAACCCAATAGAGGACATGTTGTGGCAAAGACCACTAATTGTGCTCTTGGTCACAGATGCAGGGGTAAAGAGTATGAGGGGAGAAAGAGGCAGACAGAGATAGGCAAAAAGAGTCTATTGGTAGTTAACAAGGAAAAGCAGTGTCTAGCGTGATGTAGACTATACTCAGGTAAACAATGACTCCGTGAGGACTTGGTATGTAAAGTGAAGGTCAAGAATTTGCAGATGTACACTAAGGTAATCAATCAAGGCAGCAAAGAAAATACCCGATTAGTGCAGGCCACATGGAATGAGAAGCAAGCAGACCTGAGGACCAGCTAAACAGGGCCTGAAAGAGTGTTCCAGTTGGATCAGAACAGAAATCAGACCCTGCCCATGCTGGCAAGAGTGGAGTTTGGAAGCGGATATCAGAATCTACTGTGTACTCTTTTTGCTGTTGCTTGTAATCAGGAATAAACTGCTTTGTAATACAGTAATACTGTAATACAGTGTATACAGTGCACTTTCCATCAAGTGGGTTAAGCTGCACTTAAGTCCTTTTTTTTGGACCATTTTCATAAAGCCTTGGATTCTCTGAACCTATTTGGCCATTGTGGTAAAAAGTACATATTCAGATTGCACAAAACACAGGTTAAGTGGTATCTGTTCAAGAATATTGTTTTAAGACAGTAATTTCTATCTGAGTTTTGTACCTTACCCTGATACACTGCTATTGCTTCCAAGTCTCTTGTGATGATCACATTAGATAATCACCATCATTCATTTCATACCGATACTGTTTAGTGTACCTGCCTCAATTATAAAAGAAACCAAACTGCTCAAGTTCACACAGCTAAAGAGGCTGAACTTGATTAAATCCTAGGTCTCTAGACTTCTAGCTCACTGCATTTACTATAACATTCTGTAAGTACAATAATAACATTCAAAACCCCTTTAGAAAAACTTGTTACAAATTTAAAGCAAGTTATCGCTCAGTAGTACCTGTTTAAGACTTGTTAACAAATGTGTTTACACCATCAAAAGAATTTTTGTAGGAACAAAGGCATTATGGCTTGTTCTTTGAAAGATACTCTGGATTCTTCAAACTCTATTCGTCAGGGGTAGTCTCAACTGTTTGTGTCCAGATTACAAGATAACATTGTCTTGAACTCAAGAAAATCAAGTCCACTGGCAGCAGATTGACTATAGCTGCTGTCACAGCTCCACCATGTTCTGAGGTCAGAAACCCAAACTCATTTCGGTGCTTTAGGTCTGCTGTCCTTTGTATGGCTCTCATTCTCATGGCCCCAGATGCTACTACAGCTTTTGCCATCAGTATGCCACAATGGCAGATATATATTTATAAAACCATCCATCCTCACTCAAGGTAACACATACATATATTTTCACAATTCTACTTCCATTCTAATTTACTTATTCCTAGAAATAGGAGCTCAGACACAAAAGTTCTGATTCTTCTCTCTTCTGCATATTGTCTTGGTGGGTGTACCCCAGTGGTCTGTCCTCTGTCTTGGCATAGGGAATGGGATAGTCAGTAGCAGTAAATAGTCTCATAAGTCAGGTGGCAAATGCTCTGGGAGGCCATACTCGCTTCCTCATGTTTCCTCTGTAGAAAGCCAGGTGATTGGGGCACCCGGGTGGCTCAGTCGGTTAAATGTTTGACTTTAGCTCAGGTCATAATCTCATGGTTTGTGGGTTCAAGCCTGGCGTGGGCTCTGTGCTTATAATTCAGAGCCTGAATCTTGCTTCGGATTATGTGTCTCCCTCTCTCTCTGCTCACTCATGCTCTCTCTCTCTCTCCCTCTCTCTCTCCCTCTCTCTCCCCCCCCTCCTAAAAATAAATAAACATAACAAAACAGGTGATCAAGTGGGGAAGTGGTGGTAATCCCTTTCTTAGCCAGACACATGCACAGCATGGTATTCAAAGGGGGGGGGGTGGTTATTTAGTTCAGGTTCATGCCTGTAGGGCTTTATGATTTGGAAATGGTTCACCCACCCATAGGCCCTTGGCCTATTTTTTATATGGTCTTTGAGCTGTGAATGGCTGTTACATTTTTAAAGAGTTGAATACTACTCCTACAACCACCACCATTATCACCACCACCAGACAAGAACAATATGTGACTTGCAAAGCCTAAAATATTTACTATCTGTTCCTTTGCAGGAAAGTTTACTGACCCTTGTCCTAGATTATTTTACTCATCCCTGTGGTGAACTCTCAGAGTTCCTGCATGAGACAGACAGATATGTTCTCAGTTTTGGAAGCTGTAAGTCCAAGATCAAGGCGCCATGAGGGGTGTCTGGTGTGGCCTCTCTTCCTGGTTTGTAAATGGCCAACTTCTTGCTGTGTCCTCACATGGCCTTTCTTTTGTGAGTGCATAGAAAGAGAGACCTCTGGTGTCTCTTCCTTTTCCTATAAAGACCTCGGTCCTATTAGATTATCATTCCACTCTTATGATCTCATTGAACTTTAATTACCCCCTTCCAGGCCCTGCATCCAAATACAGTCATGTTAGAGGTTAATACTTCAACATGTGAATTTTGGGAAACATAATTCTGTCTACAACAGATGTATAGGAGCCTTTGAACTATACTTGCAACTTTTTTGTAAGTTTTAAATTATATACAGATGAAAGTTACGAGAAATAAGTGTCTTGTTCCCCACATCCCAAGCATTCAGTTGCACTGTAAGAAGTCCCTTGTATTACTGTGGCCTTGGGAGGTACACAGCTAAAGGAAAGAGGAGGGGAAAGAACAACTCATCAGCTCTAGCCAAGTTTGAATTCTCCTTTTTCTTATTGTGAAATAATGAAGAGAGTCTTTTAGTTGATTATAGAGGCCAAATGGTTCACACATTTTAAAACCTAGAGAAGGAAACAGGGAAGAAAAAAAAAAAAACCCAGGGATAATATAGATACGATGTAATTCCTTATCCATCTTGAAGCAATCCAAATGAAAGCAAATACAGTAATGTACTCTAAGTGAATCTGTTGCCTGGTACACAGGGTTAGCTATTTAGGAGGCCAGTAAAGCCCTTTGCCTGAGAATTTGGGTGCTGCTTGATCTCTGAATACACTTTGGATTGTGAGAGTTGTTTCTTGGAAACATTTTGATCCTTTTGAGGATCAAAGCTTTGGTAGGCAGAGTCAGTTCAACCTTTAGTCTAGGGATGATTTTGCCTCCCCTCCCCACCCCATTCTGAGTGATACTCAGTCCTGTGTAAGTTACCATGTTTTTACTCTGGCTGGTGGTAGCACAAATTACTTCAGACCTTGCGTGAGCCCTGGGGATTTTTCCCTCTGCTCCTTCGAATGGTGCTTTGGGTAGTTTGCTAACACACACGCATCGACCAGCACTCATTGAAGGCCTTGGACATGTCTGTGTGGTGCTCTCCTCTCCATCACTCTGCTGATGGGCTATAGTGAAAGGGCCTCCCAGGCACCCCTCTGTGTCTTCTCAGCTTTGTGAACAGCTGGGCTCTTTCTGGGTTCTCCCTCCCTGCACTGTGCTAACCCTCCAGTTAGCAAGATGGGGCCATCATCATGGGGTGCCACCTTACCCTTTTCTTGGGGGTTACTGTCCATTGCAGCCCAATGTCCAAAGTCTGGAAGCCAGTTTTGTACATTTGGTTAAGGTTTTTAATTGTTTCATGGGAGAGGAGAAATTCAGCCCCTTGTTACCATGTCTTTGCCAGAAGCAGGAGTCTCCATGTCTTCTTCACAGTTTTCCCACTTGGCTCTTCTCTTTTTACCTGATTCCCATGTGGTCTGTGGTTCTCCATGGTTGAGCTGGAGGAGGAGGGGAAGAAAAGGGCTGAAAGGTCTTCCTGGACTGGTGCAGTTGTGATCTGATGGGGCTCTCTGCTCTTTCATGTATCTAAATGCTGACTTTCTTGTGAGACTTTAGCTGCTGAGGTCTCTTGCCAGTCGTTCCCTCACAGGGTGTGTATGTCTCCTTTTCGTGGCCGCTTACAATCATCTCTGGCTTCTGGTGCTCCATTCTTTAAGGACTCTTCTTTGATATCACCTTACCCTTCCAGCTAGTTCTTTTGGATAGCGTCCCTTTCAAGGAGAACCAATTTGCCCCAGCCACTTTCGCACTAGGATTTTTAGTAGTTTGCCACGTGCTAGTTCAATGACTCCTGCATTAAGGAGCCCTGAGGTCATAGGTCAGTTTTTCTGGATGAGTCTCTGATCCCCTTCCTCACTTGGCTTATGGAAAGGAGAAACTAAGAAGAAGAAAAGGACCATGACACATTGACAACTTTTTCTTTTTTTTAAAGAAAGTTCTTATGACCAAACTCTGTATCAATATTTAAGACTCTCCCCTTGATATGGGTGTCCAGTTAAGGATCTACATTTGGGGTGGGGCAGACTGGGGGACTGTAATTAACTGTAATTTCTCCATAGATATTCTGGCTCATTTTTCTAGGATATGTGGGCCTTTAACATCCCTTATTTTAAGTTTTGGGTCTTCCACAGAAGCTGAGAAGAGGAAACTTCAATTTTAACACCTTATTCCATGTATGATGCATTTTATTAACTGAGTGATAAAATAAAGTTAAGTTTCTATTTTAAAATTTCTATTGACTTTTCATGTTTTCTTAAGTATGTTAATATGTCTTGGGAAAAAAACTATAGGTATTATGAATTCAGTTCAGTCTGTTTCTCAAAACAGGTGGTTCTTAAAGCTTCAGAAAACAAAGTCTCCTTCTCCCCAGAGCTCTTGCTTCTTCTGGCACATTCACACACAAGTGCTCATACATGCACACAGTTATTATATAGCTTTGGTTTCTTCATGAGAAAAAGAGGAAATTGAGTTTACCTGGGGACTCCTCAGCTGTTCTCTTTTTGGTGTTAATAACAGTTGGCCTGGCACTGGCAAATTGTTTTCCCCTCTGAATGAAGTTCTTTCAAACCTCAATATCCATCTTGAACTTGCTGCTTGTCCTATACTCACTGGGCCCTATTCAGAGCATCCTGAATGCAGCCTGCTCTCACACCTCTTTGCTTTTGCATATGCTGTCCCCATTGGGAAACCCCTTTCCTTAATTCTTTGTTTGGCTCATTTTCTGAGATGCGGCTCGGGTGTCTGAGAAGCCATCCCTGACCACTGCCTACACTGGGTTGGGTGTCTGTTTGATGTGCTCCTAAGGTATGTTGGGTCTACCTTTACATGTTACTTAATAGGCTCCCTTGTTGCCATCATCTGTCTCTCCTACCAGACTGTGAGCTACTTAAGCACAGGAATTTGTTTTCCTTAGTTTGTGTTCCCAGTGCTTGGCAGGTTATTGAAGCTGTCATGAAAACTAACAATTTTTTAGTACTTGCTTTATCTCAAGCAAGTTCCGAGCATTCTGTTTACTGATCCCATAAAGTACGTTCTATTATCCTATTTTATAGATGGTGATACCAGGCATGGAGAAGTGAGGTAACTTGCCTTAGTAAGTGCTGAAACCTAGTTAAACTCAGATAATCTGACCCTAAATACCACACTTAGTTACTTTGCTACCTCCGTATGCAAAATACTTAACAAATGCAAGTACTTAATAAATTCTTATGGAATGAATGAACAGCTGTTTCACTTTGCAGTACATGTTTGCTCAACAGTGTGAAGATTCTATTAAGAACTGTATTTAACTGTGCAAGGGAAACTTTCAGACAAAGGGTGATTGTCTGGGAGACTCAAAATGGTTTCCTGTATCCTGTAACATACTCCCTCCCTCAAGCTCTCCAGATGCTTTTCAGGTCTGGCTTCTTTTGTTCTCCTAGATTAGTTTCTCTCTGTCTGATCTCTCAGCCAGCCAAGTGGTGGCCACTGCAGGCCTGAATAATCAACACTTTCTTGGTATCAATAGTAACCTCCTCAAGGCAGTACTCACCTTTTCTGTCAGAATTAGAACCCTTGCTAACAGAAGCTGTTTTGAACTCCATTAACTGTGGCTAGCCCTGACCAACTTCAAAGACAGAAAAATGTAATCATTATTAACAAAATTTATTATAACATCCTACTGCCATGTAAAAATAATTCTCACCAATTTCCTTGGTGAGAAATTGGAGCTATTTCTCTGATGACACACATGGAAATTGGTCAAGGGTTATTAAAATACTTTTGAAAATGCTTTTTAAATCATAGAGCAAACATGATTAAGAAGGTGTAGGAGGCAAAATAATGGCATCTCCCAAAAATATGCACATCCTAATTCCTCAAACCTGCAAATATATCATCTAACTTGGCAAAGAGATTTTGCAGATGTGATTACATGAAGGAATTTGAGAGCAGGAGATGATTTTGAATTATCTAAGGTGGGCTCAATCTGATGACAGAGGTCCCTTCCCGGCTACCACTGAAACTGTAAAAGGCAAGGAAATGGATTCCCCCTTACAGCCTCCAGAAGGGAATGTAGCCTTGGAGACACCTTGATTTTAGCATACATTGGACTGTAAGATTGTTTAAGTTTGTAAGTTGTTTTTTTTTTTAATATTTAATGTTTTTGAGACAGAGACAGAGCATGAGCAGGGGAGGGGCAGAAAGAGAGGAAGACACAGATCCAAAGCAGGCTCCAGGCTCTGAACTGTCAGCACAGAGCCCAATGCGGGGCTTGAACCCACAAACATGAGATCATGACCTGAGCCGGTCAGACACTCAACCGACTGAGTCACCCAGGTACCCCTAAGTTTGTAAGTTTGTAAGTTTGTGGTAGTTTGTTACAGCAGCCATAGAAAACTAATACACCCAATGTTTTTTCAGCTGTGATCCTCTGAACTAACAATATCATGATCAAATTTTCTTAAAGAGCAAGGAACATTATCAGGGATAAAGAGGGGTATCACATAATGGTAAAAGGGTCAATTCCATACAAAGACATAACAATCTTTAATTGTATGTGTCTAACAACAGAGTGTCAAACTATGTGAGGCAAAAACTGATACAACTGCAAGGAGAGAGAGATGAACCCACTATTCATAATCACAGTTGGAGACTTCAACGCCCCTTTATCAGAGATGGACAGTTCCAGCAGACAGAAAATCAGTAAGGATGTAGTTAAATTCAACAACACTGTCAATCACCTAGAGATAATTGACATCTATAGATTTTCATCCAACAGATTACATATTCTTCTTAGTTTCACATGGAACATTTACCAAGACAGATCGCATTCTATGTCATAAAATATACCTTAATACATTTAAAGGAATACAGATCATATAATGTGTATTCTCAGACAAGGATGGGATTGAACTAGAAATCGGTAACAGAAAGATAACTGGGCAGTCTTCAAACAGTTGGAGATTAAACAATGCACTTCTAAATAATACCAAAGAAAAAAATGCACCAAAGAAAAATATCTCAAAGTAAGTCAAAAAATCTTTTGAACTAAATAAAAATGAAAATATAATTTATCAAAATATGTGGAATGCAGTGAAATCAGTATTTAGAGGGAAATTTATTGCATTGAATGATCAAGTTGTTAAAATGGAGATTTTGGGGTGTTGCCACAGATTCACTGCGTTGGATCTCTTAGTGTAGGGTGGAGCTGGAAGATTGCAATTTATTTTTATTTATTATTTTTTTTAAGTTTATTTATTATTTTTTGAGAGAGAATGGGAGACAGAGAATCTCAGGCTCCACTCTGTAAACACAGAGCCCGACACGGGGCTTGAACCCACAAAATGTGAGATCATGACCTGAGCCGAAATCAAGAGTCAGACACTTAACAGACTGAGTCACCCAGGCGCTCTGGGAAATCGCAATTTAAAAACCAGCCCCAGGGGGCGCCTGGGTGGCGCAGTCGGTTAAGCGTCCGACTTCAGCCAGGTCACGATCTCGCGGTCCGGGAGTTCGAGCCCCGCGTCAGGCTCTGGGCTGATGGCTCAGAGCCTGGAACCTGTTTCCGATTCTGTGTCTGTCTCTCTCTCTGCCCCTCCCCCGTTCACGCTCTGTCTCTCTCTCTGTCCCAAAAATAAATAAACGTGGAAAAAAAAAATAAAAACCAGCCCCAGGTTATTTTAATGCACCCTAATATTTGAGTGTTCCTGAATCAAATTTTTTTCCCAATTGTCAATCATGAAAATGAAGACAAATCCATTAGTATTATATTTTTTAGAGGATCCTGATTCATTTGGGTATAAACAGAAACATTTCCACTTTGTTTTTCTAATAACATCCCCTCCCCCCATCCTGTGCTATACACATTTCCCACCAGTTAGAAACTGTTAAAATATCTGAAGCCAGATTCCGTAATTTCTCAGCCACTTTTAGACATTATCATATTGGTTTCATTCCAGTGTCTACTATCTGAATCTTTTTTATTGAAATGGCAAATGTCTTCTGACTTGATGAGGTTGGCTCCTCCCCTGATTTAGATGCTGTTGAGTTTATTGCCCAAGGGCTTGGATGGGTGGTGTTTCTGAGCTGCACCTCCAAGTAGCACCTCTAGGCACTGGTGATTCCTAGTGAGATTTATTCACACCTTTTGGGTTACCCCCAGATGAAGGCACCATGTGTTTCCTTTTTTCCCCTCTACACCACAGTGGTGCCAACAGGACTGTAGCCTTCAACTTCATCTACCTGCCAAGGCCAGCATTCAGACTTCTGGGCCTATGGAAATACCTACAACATATCTTTTTGGAACAGAGACTTGAGGTGCCCTGTCCCTCTTCCATTTTGTCTTTTCATGTTGTTTTTCCCTTGTTTGGCAAGGCTTCTGGCCAGGCATTCAACTGGAGGTCCTGTCTTCACATCTAAATTCTTTTCCTTTGCTTTGGACAAGGGATACATTTGGCTTCCCTCAGTCATAGGACAGAATGGATTCCAAAAATACAGGCCTGTCCCTTCCTCATGCCCCTGCCAAGTTGACCTTCATCTCTCAGTTGTCTTCTTGTATTTTCTGGTGAGTGTGTGTGTTATGTCGGGGTTCATTGTAAAACCATATTTCTAAATTAATCTTTTAGTAGGGCTTATAAGGAGATCATAGGGTTGCAGAATCTGGAAGATAGGAGTAGACAGCACCAATTGTCCTTAGCTATGGGCCTTAACATTGGTTCCAGGAAAATCAGAATATCTCACTTAATATCTGCTATGTTCCCTGGTGGGAGATTGAGATCTATTTCTGAGCCAGAAGTAGCAATTGTCATCAAAGCTGTTTTTGCAATATACTAACCATTTCTATGTGTTAATGACATGAACCATTATAGGTGAGCTTTTTCTCACAGAACATGTTAGAGATTCCAAATCATAACTGGAACTTGACCCTATACAGATCAAGATAACTTCAAAAAGCTATCTTAAACTAAGGCCTCTATGTATTTTCTGCCCAGTGCTTCCCAAGTTGATAGTTTTAGTATGGAACTGACTATTCAGATTTTGAAATATCAGTATGATGTGGCTAAAACTCTTCACGTTTGGAAAACCAGCCAACTATGATAAGACTGCTGGAGGCAGATGGTGGGGGATGGGTATATTGTAAAACTGGGACTAATTCTAAGAAATGTCTTGGTGCCATAACATTAGCCATGATTCTAGGCTATGCAGTTGGGATCTTTCATTCAGTCAAATTCTTTGCAAACCAAAACATTGTTTCTGTTTGTTGTCATTAGGTTTATTTTAGTGGCACTTTCTATGATGATGAATTTTTTCATGTTTAGCTAACTGAAATGAGGAAAAAAAAAACCTCTAGTTTTAAATTTGTTTTCATAGCTATAGAACCAAATTTGAAAATATCAGTGAATTAAAAATTTATAAAATTGTATTGTATAAGGCTCAAGGCTTAAATAAAATGGGAATTATTGAGATTGAAGTAAAAATGAAGTAATTTAAACATGTATGTGAACACCAAGGAAATATTATTTGATGAGCACACAACCTTTCTAAGTTTACAAATGTCACAAATTATTTGAAAATATTTGACATTTAATAACGTCCAAGCTCATTGTACCAAGTTTTCCCTCCCTTATTTATTTTTAAACCATATGTAATTTTTTAAGAGAAATTTAATTCACATGTTTTGGATTCATTTGGCTATGTCATCATAATTCTGTTTGTAAGAATTATGTTGAATCCAAATCGTCTTTTAATGCATTTGAAAGTAAATTTTTTTTAAGTTATTCCTTTTCTTCCTTATTAAATGGGACCATATTTTTTCTCTGGTCAATGAATTCAAACAGAAAACATGTGTTATATTGATAATTCTATAATTATGAATGTAATATTATTTTGTTAAAATATAAAATGAATTTCTTATTACAAGAATAATGTTGCTTATTGTCTGCATTTAAAGACCATTTCATTAGTGGCAATGATAGGACTGGCAATTGTGAATGTAATCATAAAGATTCACATAATTATTTTATAAATTACAAACTGAAATTTCCAAGCAAAATTCTACTTTTGACAAATGAAGCAGGATCTAGTATTATTAAGAGCATACTGTATGTCAGGCAATGAACTCAACACTTTATGTATAATTTAAAAGCATTTTATTTTTATATCTTCTTGCGATGAGCATCTCAAAAAAGGGACAGCCAAGATTCAGTCTGGTTAGGTAATTGTCCAAGGCTGTGCATAGGGTAAATGGCAAAATTAGGATTTGGATCAGGGTTGTCCACTTCCAAAATTGATTCTCTGTGGCCGAAAATAATTCACATCTGCTTTAATTATTGTAGCTAAAATAAAATGTGTTGTTGATTTTTCTTGAGATTAAATCAGTTTGAGTATAACCAGTTATACTCTGTATAAGTTATAATTAAAGACCAGGTTCAGGGCATATTTGCCAAAATAAATAGCATTGTCCTTTAGTTAGACAACTTCTTAAATCCATTTATTGCATACTGTATGCAAGTAATTATTATTGAAAACATCATTGATTACTGAATATTCTGTCACAAAAACTGCATAGAGTACCAATTAGTTTTAACAAAGAAGTAGTCTTAGCAGATAACACTAGCAAAATGACAATTACTACTATTATACTACTGGAGAAATGTATTAATA
Organism: Lynx canadensis; assembly: GCF_007474595.2. NCBI lineage: Eukaryota > Metazoa > Chordata > Mammalia > Carnivora > Felidae > Lynx > Lynx canadensis. The sequence continues at coordinate 67,317,036 of NC_044307.1, forward strand.
TGCTAGAGGGCAAATTTTATTAACTAATTTTATTTTTCTGTATTAGTCAGTAGAGGTCAATCATGCTATAGTAAGAAACAGCCCTCAATCTCAGCAGTTAAAACAAAGTTTATTTCTTGCTCAAGCTGCATGTCCAGTGCAGGATGGGGGAGGAGGGACTTATTTTAGTCACTCAGGAACCCATACTGTTGGAATTCCATCTTTACAGGTGGGAAAACCTGGGGAGTTCTTCTATTAATAATGCAGTTTCCAAAGCTAGTCACATGGCACACTAAGCTTCAAGGGGACAGGAAGTACAACCACAGGAGCAGAAGGGAACCAGAACTCACTGAGCAGTATGTCTGCTACAGCACCTAACCTGTCTTTGTTTTTGACAAACTAGTTTATCCAGAATTTGTGCTGGTTTATAATTGCATTGGGAAATGGAATATAATTAGAATAATCATGTCCAGTATAGGTTAAATTCAGTTAATATAAAAGTGGATTTATTTATGTGTTAAATATGCACTTTTTTAATAGTTAAAATTACAATCTGGGATGTGATTTATGCATTAAATAATTCAATATGTACACTTAAAATAACTTCTGCCAGGGTCACCATACTGTTTTAGAAATCTTCTGGTAGTTGTGTTAGTTCGATGTTAGGTATGTTATTTAGTAGTTGGATGATCTTTATTTCTACCATCCATGTTGATTCCATCTTCCTCTCTGTTAATTTTCTCTGTATGCCAACTCTATTACATGAGTTTTAAAAAATCTGCCTTTTTAAAAAAAGAGCCATTTGCTCTAGGGTCAAGATAAGATCACTTCGGGTAATGTAGCAGAAGACACAGAAGTTTTAACTTGGGTACATTTCTCTTGCAAATGCAAAACCAAAGACTTGCATTTTCCCTCTGGCCTCACCATCTGTAGTAAAGCTGTATGGAATGGGGCCAAAAAGTGAAAAAAAGATAGGTGTTGGAAATGGTATGAGAACATTTTTTTTTTAATCCTAGAGATTGCTCTGTTTTGTTTAAACAAAGCCTTTCTTTTACCCAACATCCTAAGCAATCATTAAAATGTTCAGTATGGAAGTGAATTTCTGTACAGTATTGGAATTAAAATGTTATTAGCTGGAAACAGTTATTTAATTTTCCTATAAAATAATAGTGGTTTGCCACATTCTTAAGGAGAGGTGTTTCTTGATCTAAAATATTTTAGGTGTCTTGAGGAAAGCATCTCTAACATGATGATGGGAGCCCATGAGACAACACTATCAATTTATAAAAATTAAGTTTGCAACTTTTTATAACTGTTTAAAAAGGGAAAATCAAAGTGAAGTACCTTTGAGACAAGCTCCCTTATTGGACAGATTGTAAGGATAAAAACATTGCTTGAAAAGAATAAATTTAGGTATGTTGACAAAGGGGCAACTGCTTGTATAAGTGGTTATGGAAATAAGATAAAACACTCTAGTAAAACACATGGAGGAAAATTATTTTGTATTTCCTTTGTTTATTTATTAAAGAGTTGTTTTTTTATTTTCCTTCAACTTTTTTTAATGCACTAAAAATCATTAAGAGTTCTCTAAGAAATTTAAGAATAATTATGGAAAACAAGGACCCAAAGAAGACTACAAATAACAAAAACTGAAGCAACTCTTTAAGACTGTTCAATGAAATTAAGTATTTTCCTCAGAGAATAAAGCCTGACATGTGACTTGGCAGTTGTGTTCATTTGTATTACTTAGTTGCTGCTCTATGGAGACCAGACTCACACCAGCTTAGTAGTGAGGTACTTGGCAATTGTTTCCTTGAAAAGAGTCATTCTGAAAATTCTTGTACTAAAATAACTTTTTGGTCATTATGTTCAATTAAAATATTTGAGAAAAATATTTATTCCTGTGTGAGCAAATAAGATGATGAGTGTAATTTAATTGTCACTACAGGGGCGCCTGGGTGGCGCAGTCGGTTAAGCGTCCGACTTCAGCCAGGTCACGATCTCGCGGTCCGTGAGTTCGAGCCCCGCGTCGGGCTCTGGGCTGATGGCTCAGAGCCTGGAGCCTGTTTCCGATTCTGTGTCTCCCTCTCTCTCTGCCCCTCCCCCGTTCATGCTCTGTCTCTCTCTGTCCCAAAAATGAATAAACGTTGAAAAAAAAAAAAATTAAAAAAAAAATAATTGTCACTACATTCTTAACATTGTGTCACTGTTTTGGAGTTTTAAGGAAATTTACTAACCTCAGTAGATTTCCCAGTGACCCTAGATTGTAGATATAGTGGGTGAACTCAACTTTCTCTTTTTTTCTTTAAACATTTTTGCTTTACAATATACTGTGGTCAAATTTTTTGGAACATTAGTAGTGAAATGATTACTTTAGGTTTTAAAGTTACTTCTTTCACTGTCCCCTGATTTTCCAGCAGAGTTGTGGGAGAAAACACCTTAAACAAGAACATTTTATACTTAAAAAAAGGGAGATGATTACTTACATAGTTATTATTTGTAAATTCTTGAGAGTGTATGCTTCAGCTCTCTTCTTTTTTTGATTAGCTGAAGCCTACTTTTCTACCATTTGTCCTTCATCCTTTGGTTATGATATTGTTTCTATTGACAGCAAGGAACAGAGAAACCACTATGCCTCACTTTGTGATTTCTACCCTTTTGTGAATGAGCTGATAAAATCCTTTCTTGTATATTTTACAAGTGAGGGAGGAACATAAGATATGTCATGGGCAGAGTCTGGTAGAGAAAGTAAAAGGAACCCAGGGAAAGGATGGAGAAGGGTGGTATTAAAATGTCACCTGCTTCCTAACCTTGCTGAGAAATGATTTTATGTGCTAATAGCCAGATTTGCAGAAATAATGAGAAAGTCAGTAGGAAGCATTTTCTGGATCCAACACAGGCACCCCCTTCATTTTCCTGGATTGATCTGAAGTCCCTTTAAATCACTTTTGGGGCAGTGGTGATCTAAATGCTTTCCAAACCAGTAAAATGTGTTTCTCAAACACTCCAGTGACTTACTTTTTGATTCCCTAGACTGGCATGACGATTGAATCATTTCTAAGTCAATGACTTTCAATTTTCAGGATAATGGATCTCTTCAGTAGTCTACAGAAAGATTACAAGAGACTGGTTTGAATAAATGTTACAAGTTGCTAAGCTTATGTATGCAGAGTGGATGGCACATTTATAATTCAATTGCTAACCAAATGTTTGCTTTTCTTAAAGGAAGTGTTAGCATTGAATATTTCTTCCTGGATTGAGCTTAGGCATTATTATTATTATTATTATTAATTTTTTTTAGCTGTTAAAAGATGTGTATGTGGTAAACAGCATCACCACCTGTCACCTGCCACTTAAGTCCTGAAACAAACGTTTCCCAGTCACACCATTAGAGCAGGTGAAGTCCAGGATGTGATGGGGAAAATATCCCGGACATTATTCTGTTGCTATCATTAGCTACCATGAGGAAGCAGCGTGAGACCCTGGGAAGTGACTGCAACATTAACCAGACTTTCCAGATGCTCTTGAGTGTTCTTACTTCTGTGCTAGAAGGAAAAGAGCCCCTTGGAGCCAGGCCACTTTCTGCAGCTTTGGCAGCTGCTGGTGGCTGAGTCTAAGGGGTGGGGGAAAGAGTTGGGACTGATTCTAGTTCCAGAAGCTATATGGGAAACACGTTTCCTTTCATGGGGCTTAAAGTAATTCTGTGAGGAAAAAAAGTTTCTAATTTTACTTTATTTGATTCTAAGAATTTAGATAATTATGGAGATGGAAGTTTTTTTTTAGACATCCAACTCTCTAGTTTTATAGTGAGAAAATTAAGATCTAGAGAGGGTAAGGAGTTGCCAGACATTGGAGCCAACTTTGTATAGGGGCTGATGATTCCATCTCTGTTGATTTTTGAATAGTTTTACTAAATTAGAGTCTTGATTTGGCAAATACAGGAATTTCAGTTCTATGTTCTGTTCTGTTACATGATCACATTATGTTTTATGCTATGTTGAATGTTCCATTGCTGAACACAAGTGAAATATTTCTAAGGCTATTTTCAGTCTAGAGACCACAGAGCTGTTTCTTTTATACTGCCTTTTCCAACAATGGGGCTACTTTCTCCTTTTCCTTTTTCAAACAAATTCTTCATGACCTTAAACATTAAGGAGAGCTTAAACGGGAAGCAGAGTGTTGTTCCTTATGGTCCCTAAAAATGTGCTTCTCTCCAAGCTCTGTCCGTATGTTTCCCAGAGTGCCCATTTCAGACTTCCTGAGACTGTCCCCTGCTAGACTCTCATGCAGGTGGCAGATTGAGTGGTGGTGTGACCATGTTCCAGTTCCTGGTGCTGCATCTAATGCTCTCAGATCCTGGTTTTCCATTAGACCTCCAGGAATGACCTCATGTCTTATGGCTTGGGCGTTTAGTTCTGTTTGATTTTCCTGTGCTGTCTATTCTCTCAGGCTCCTTACCACCCAATCTGCTTGTTCCGGTTCCTGCATTCTGATAAAGCAGATGGATCCTTCCTTTGTTGTCTTGTTCTTGTGTTCATCTCTATGGAAGTCATACTTTAAAATATTTCATCGTAATAGTCTTTTATGTCTTTGCAATGAAACGATTCAGTTTCATGTTTTCCATTATCTTGTTAATATTATCAAAACTACATTGATGAGAACTGCTAAAATAGTCTCATTTGCCTAGTGTATAAACCCAGTGCTTTTTTTTTCACTAATAAAATTTAATTACTGGTTAAATTGCAGATAGTTGCCTTTATTTATATGCATCCAGTGGTCTGTACAAATGACAGCCCATTAAAGACAGTTCACATGTATAGTCAGACACATTTAGAGCAATTTTTCTTTTATCCTAAAATCATGGTGAAGTGTTACTCTTTTGAGAGCTATTTGTTGGACAGCAATGTAGAATAATAATTCTCCTTTTCTCTTTGGCACTGTGTGAAAAATTATTTTTAGCCAAAGATTCCAAACTCTTTTGTTAAATCTTTCTCAGAAGCAATTGTATACGAATACAAAAAAGCTGAAGCTCTGTTTTAATTCAGACCTTAAAAAAGGGAAAAAAAACCCAACTCCCTCCTCCCCTTCCCCAGCCCTCTTCTTCCAGGTCCTTGGTCCTTAAGAGAACAAATCAGAACACAGTTTAAGAATCACAATTTTAAGCAGCTAAAATGTTCACACAGGCAGCTTCAAAATTGGGAGTATGTTATGTTCCAAAAGAATGTAAATTAATAGTTTTAAACCCAGAATTTAAGATGTTTCTGGTTGGAAAGTAAATTGGTATGGTATTTTGGGAGAGGGGAAGAATTTGGCAGAGTAAATAAAAATTATTTTTCTCCTCTAATAAGATTCAGTAATTCCACTCCTACAATTTATTCCTTGGAAATAAATTATCAGACAAAATGTCCAAAATGTGTATATAAGTATGTTAATCACAGTGTTGCATGTAATAGTGAAATACTGAGAAAAATTTAAATGTTAGACAATAAAGCAATATTCAATAAAACATGATGCATTTAATATAGTGAAATACTAAGAGTTTTTTTTATCATCTTCATGATATCACTGTAAACTTTTTTATTCTATTGAAGTATAGTTGACACACAATGTTACATTAGTGTGAGGAGTACAGCATAGTAATTTGACAAGTATTTTTTTTATATGAAATTTATTGTCAGATTGGTTTCCATACAACACCCAGTGCTCATCCCAACAGTTGCCCTCCTCGATGCCCATCACCCACTTTCCCCTCCCTCCCACCCCCTATCAACCCTCAGTTATTCTCAGTTTTTAAGGGTCTCTTACAGTTTGCCTCCTTCCCTCTCTGTAACTTTTTTTCCCCTTCCCCTCCCCCATGGTCTTCTGTTAAGTTTCTCAGGATCCACATAAGAGTGAAAACATATGGTATCTTTCTCTGTATGACTTATTTCACTTAGCATAACACTCTCCAGTTCCATCCACGTTGCTACAAAGGGCCATATATCATTCTTTCTCATTGCCAAGTAGTATTCCATTGCATATAGAAACCACAACTTCTTTATCCATTTGTCAGTTGATGGACATTTAGGCTCTTTCCATAATCTGGCTATCATTGAAAGTGCTGCTATAAACATTGGGGGACATGTGCCCCTATGCATCAGTACTCCTGTATCCCTTGGGTAAATTCCTAGCAGTGCTATTGCTGGGTCATAGGGTAGATCTATTTTTAATTTTCTGAGGAACCTCCACACTGTTTTCCAGAGGACCTGCACCAGTTTGCTTTCCCACCAACAGTGCAAGAGGGTTCCTGTTTCTCCACATCCTCGCCAGCATCTATAGTCTCCTCATTTGTTCATTTTAGCCACTCTGACTGGCGTGAGGTGATACCTCAGTGTGGTTTTGATTTGTATTTCCCTGATGAGGAGTGATGTTGAACATCTTGTGCCTTTTGGCCATCTGGATGTCTTCTTTAGAGAAGTGTCTATTCATGTCTTCTGCCCATTTCTTCACTGGATTATTTGTTTTTTGGGCGTGGAGTTTGGTGAGTTCTTTATAGATTTTAGATACTAGCCCTTTATCCGATATGTCATTTGCAAATCTCTTTTCCCATTCTGTCGGTTGCCTTTTAGTTTTGTTGATTGTTTCCTTTGCAATGCAGAAGCTTTTTATCTTGATGAGGTGCCAATAGTTCATTTTTGCTTTTAATTCCCTTGCCTTTGTAGATGGGTCAAGTAAGAAATTGCTGAGGCTGAGGTCAGAGAGGTTTTTTTCCTGCTTTCTCCTCTAGGGTTTTGATGGTTTCCTGCCTCACATTCGGTTCTCCATCCATTTTGAGTTTATTTTTGTGAATGGTGTAGAAAGTGGTCTAGTTTCATTCTGCATGTTGCTGTCCAGTTCTCCCAGCACCATTTGTTAAAGAGACTGTCTTTTTTCCATTGGATATTCTTTCCTACTTTGTCAAAGATTAGTTGGCCATACTTTTGTGGGTGCAATTCTGGAGTCTCTATTCTATTCCATTGGTCTATGTGTCTGTTTTTGTGCCAATACCATGCTGTCTTGATGATTACAGCTTTGTAGTAGAGGCTAAAGTCTGGGATTGTGATGCCTCCCACTTTGGTCTTCTTCAATATTACTTTGGCTGTTCGGGGTCTTTTGTAGTTGCATACAAATTTTAGTTACTTTTTTATTTGTGTTTGGCCTGGAACATGTCTATAATATATTAAATAACTACTACTAAATAAATATATTATATATATGTGTGTGTGTGTGTGTATATGTGTATATATATACACATGTGTATATATATATATATACACACACACACACACATATATATAATATATTTATTTAGTAGTAGTTATTTATACACATGTGTATATATATATATATACACACACACACACACACACACACACATACACACATATAATTTAGAGAAAGAACATGGGCAGAAAAGAGGCACAGATAAAGGGGGGAGAATCTTAAACTGGCTCCATGCCCAGTGCAGAGCCCGAAGGGGGGCTCCAACTCATGACCATGAGATCATGACCATGAGATCATGACCGTGAGATCATGACCTTGAGGTCATGACCTGAGCCACAATCAAGAGTCAGTTGCTTAACTGACTGAGCCACACAGGCACCCCTTAAGTAACAATATTAAAGACAATATGTTTACTTTATTATCCCATTTTGGAACGTGTGTGTGTGTGTGTGTGTGTGTACAAATATAAAATCTGGACAAATGTTCACCAGAATATTAAGTGGTAGAATTAGAGATGATTTTGTAGTTATTTTGTTAGCTGTATAGATTTCTTATTTTAAAATAATGAAGGAGTTGCTTTCATAGTCATAAAAAAGCAATGGCACTATTTTTGGTGTATTTATTAATAAAAGATTATTACTAGTTCCCATAGTCAGTTATTTCACACAGACAACAGAGAGAGTGTTAATGGTAGAACTTCCTTTTTCCACCGAGTATACACTCTCCCCTTTGCATTCTGGAATTAAACCTTGAATCATTTGAGCTTTTAAACCTGTGTGCACTATAGGGCTATAGGTGTGCTGAAGCTACAAGGAATTGGGTGTGTTCTTTTTGGTGACAGCCACTGCAGTGGCCAGGGGACACTTTGCAGGTGCTCAGAAGGGCAGGCAGCCTCCAGTGACAAGGTCATTCAAAAGTCACATGTTCATAAGACAAAGGTTGCTTGTATTAAACATCACCACAAAATGATACCAATCCTAAATTAAAGTATAAGTTGTTCATTTTTCATCTGGGCTCCTAACTCTTCTTACATGAAGCCAGCAAAGGGCTATTCTGAAGCACAGAATATAGTTCTCACTGGCTTGAAAGATAAAACTCTTCTTAGTCATCTTGAGGCATTACCACAGTCCATATGTATAGTTTATATCTTCCAGCAAATGTCTGTAAGAATTATTTCCCCCCGTAAGTATTAGATTATATTTTGCCAAGTTAACTCTTCCCAGCTGCATTTTAAGCTTCTAAGGATTCCTTAGTGCTATAGTGCAACTAGTGAGAGGTAAAACTACCAGAATCAGAAGTAAATGATTAGCTAGGAATGGAACCAACAGGTCAAATTCTCACCCAGACTTTTAGCCAAAGAACTCAAACAGTGTCATCCTTAAATGAGAAGACAGTGTTTTGTGTTCTGCTTAGAAAACTGTATCTAATACTTCTGTCTATATCTGCATCTATGTTCATATCTAAATCAACGTACATACACATGTGTGCATATATGTACATGTGACAAAATTCTGTCAGGTTCAACTATGTCTGACTGTACATAACCCAAAACATCTTGATTAAAAAAAAAAGGTCAGCTGTGGTTAACAGTAGCTTCTATGTACACAAATTATCCTGTGGTAGATGTAATCAGGGAAATAAATATGAAATAATGAGGCTATCAAAAGACTTCAAGAGAAGATAAAAGTTCAACATGGAGGTTGGTCCTTGAGGAAGGACCTGAGGCAGACAAGAGTCTTTGTGAAGAAAATAGTAAATGTGCATCGTTGAAGAGGAGAGGTAAACAATTACAAGTAAGGAAACGGTGGAAGAAAATTAAATCAAAGTGGCTGTGATATGAGGGAGATGATAGGAAAGTTGGTGAGGCTAGAACTCAGAGGTTTGAGATGGAGAGTGAGCCTGGCTGGACACAATGGTTACTTGTATGAACACTTCTTCATTTTATGGGGATTGCAGGATATTAATTGTCCTTGGCCCCTGGATAATAAAAGCCAGTAGCGCTTCCCAGTCATTGTGACAAACAAAAATGCCCACACGTTTCCAAATGTCCTCAATGGAAGATTTATCATCCTACTTTAAGAACCATTGGGCAAGATAATGAGAGCTTCTAAATGCCAGGATAAAATGCCAGGATGCTGTCAGATTTTTATGTGTGAAATAGTTCTGTTTTTATTTTCCTATTTCCTTCCTGTAGGCATCGTGTAAAACTATACTCTTCTCTGTAATGTTTACAACATATCCACGTCCATTATTATCTGTGGTTTAATCCAGTTCATAGTTAACTCTGATTCCTCGGGCATCTATTACATGATACCTTAATCTCAGTCTATTGCTATTTATAATTATCTTCATTTACAGCAGGCCTGGGTGAAACTTAGGGGCATTAAGGGGTTTATCAAGCATCTGGAACAATTTTTCAAAAACTTTGGATTTACTAAAATCCAAACATTCTGCCAAGCACCTCTTCTCACCCTTTTCCTCCAAACTTTAAAAACACATATATTTTAGAGAATATCAATTCCATGTGTTTTTAATTCATTTTATTTCCTATAATCAAAATTTAAAAAAGTGATTTGGCATCCAGGATGCTCATCGAGACTTTAAAATAAATAAAAATTTAACAACTTAAAAGTCACATAAACATATTGAAATACCAACAAGATAAAATTTTGATGGAGACTGATTGGGAATGAAATTTGGCAAAATTATTTCCCACACTAATTTATAGTGTTCCATCCAACTTCCAATACACAGTCTGGAGAAAATAAATTGGGTTACTTAATCTAAAAAAACCCCACTGTATCAAATTTTCTACACCAAGACATATATCATCATGGGGAAAATATTAAGAAACCAACTTGAATCAAATGGTCTATTAATTCTTAATATTGGGGATTTTTTTAAACCATATTAGTAATAATGACGTAAGAAACTCTTAGGGAAAACTGGAAAATATGAGGAGCAATAAGAATAATTGTAATTTGAGAAAGAAAATGAATTTATTTATGAGTTAGCTTAAGGTTGTGATTTAAGTTAATTATGATTTGAGAGATTAAAGATTAGCTTGCTGATGTTCCTTGATGATAAACCCGTGCGCGCACACACACGCACACACACACACACACACACACACACACCTACAGAGCTGTATACCTGTTCATATGTTAATGTAAAGTTCACTGTACACTTAGGCTTAGGCTGAGGCAAATGAGTTGAGTGATGCAGAATGGTTAAAAGCCCCATTTAAAAAGTTGTGTATTTAAGTAATTGAAGAGAGTTTTCAAAAAGATTACAGAAATGACTTTTGAGAGTTTGAGAATAAGAAATCTGAAGTTATATTGAAGAGTAGAGATGTAGATTATTTGAAAAACTTGGTGAAAAATGTTAAATATTCATATGGGAATGCAGATTTAAATGAGATAAGCAGTTGTCACTTGACATCAGAAAAGATGTCTAAACTAAGAATGTCCTGTGATCTTCCATATCTTTCTTCAGTATTATTTAATGTCTCCAATGGGAATGTTCATGTATTGCTGATAGAAAAGTAAAACATATATTTGAGGATGCATATCAAGAGTCTAACAATGTTCCATCATTTCCATGGGTAAAAGCTGACCCAAGAGAGCAGAATTAGGACAATTTTTGATGCCCTTCATCTTACAGGTGAGCAAGATGGAGAGCTGGACTTAAAGGAAACAGGGAGTTTTCCCTGGTGGGTTAGGCTGATTAAGAGCAGCTACGTTGTCTCCTGAGAGAATCATGGGAAACAGGAAGTAGCAAAGTTGTCCTGAGCCCAGGGATTAGGCTATAACTCTTCCAGCTCTAGCCCTTCTGAGAATGGGAGTACAGAGCCCTATTTCCAGCCCAGGGAAATGCTATGCTTCCAGTGCTTTAGCCCTGTCAACTTTCTGCACTACAATTAGGTTGGATTATATGAGATTGTCATTTTTGTAGGTCACAAATGGTTGGATATTGGCAATTTTATAAGGTTAATCTAATAGTTCTCAGGACACTGGTTCTAAGAAGGGTAAGTAAAGACAACTTCGGGTTTGTACCTTGTATGTTAGTTTGGGTCTCTCAAGAAGTAGACATCAAAATGGAACTAAACACGAAGGATTTTATTAAGGAGAAATGCCTATATGAAAGGAGGGAAGTGGGAGGGTCATCAGAATTTGATGCTAGTCTGATCCCAAGTGAAACAGAGAGGGAGAAAAGTTTGGGCACAAATCTCTTCTAATGCTGTATGTCATAAGGAAAGTTTGGCAAAGCTTTAGGGGAGTTCTTGAACCAAAATCAGCCAAAACCGAGTCCTGTGTCTCCCAGAAACAGGTCATTAGCGGGGGACAGCCATTGGGAGGTATAGCCTTGGCACAAATGCAGGGATGGATTTCAGAGTGGGCCACTGGGGCCTCTGCTGATTATACTTCTGTAGGTGGAGGTCCCCCAGGTGCATTTTCATGACCACCCCGCCATGAGACTCAGGAAGTGCAGATGACACCCTGATTAGGTCTTGGCCTTGCTCACTACCCCTTCACTTTCTACCCTTATCTTAACTCTATTCCAAGAGCCTTATTCATTACTGCCCCTGAGGCCATGCAAATCTACCTTGACTTTTATGAAAGGAAGATAGGGGAAGGGAAGGGGTCTCCAGTTCTTGCTATTCCAGAAAATCATTGGCCCCTCCCTATTCCTTATTTCCAAGGGTGAGGTTCAGTATGACAAAAATCTGCACAACTAGTAGAGGTTATATGCATTGCATGATCTTTTGAATGCCTGCACAGATTATCTGGATGCTTTGTTTCCTCTATGAAGGGGAATGCTTTCATAGGGCTCCCAGTTACAAAGCTAGTAGTCTATTATAAGAAATCCTACAACAATAATAAAATCAACACATACTAAATGTGCAAATAAAATCTTACATGATAAAATATTCTTTATAAATAGCATTTAATTTTCATTATTGAAATATGAAATTTGCAAGCAAAATTAATAAACAGTATATAGGCAGGCTAGAGTGTTGGAAATACAAGAAGGTTCACTTTAGAGCTGAGTTTTTACTGGGAGAGGTAAAATAGAAAATTGAACAATTATTGATATAAATCAAACAGAAGCTTGTTTTGACTGTGGCTTAGTTTTATGTTGAGGGCAAATAGTGTGTGTGGATTGGGAGAAAAGAGGTTAACTAAATTAGACTGTCCCTACTGTAGACCACATCTTTTGAGGGGACTTTTAATCATGATCTTAAAAAGCACATGTAAATTAAACTTAGGTGCAAAAAGACCACCCCAAAACAAACAAAACCAAAAAAACCCCAAAACCTCAAAACACATGTTGAAAGGAAGGGTGAAAACAGAACTTGAATTCTTTTTCTTGAGGAGCAGACTCAAACCATCCAGGCGATCTGGCAAACATGCCCTTGCACGTTCCTTACACAAGACGCAGTTCTTCCATTCACTCCTGGACTCCTGTCTGTTGGCCACCCCTTCTCCCTGAAGACAGCTTATGGCACTGGATTGCATCAGCAAGGCTTGATGGATGATCAGGGACATCACCAGGGAGGGAGTACTCTGCCTTTGGCTTGGTTTAGAGTCAGATGTGAAGGAAACAAGAGCAGTAAATTTGGAAACTATGCTGGAAGACACTAAAATTTATTTTTAATCTCTGAAAGTTCCAAAGAAGGAATAAAACCTGCAAATATGACGATGAGATGATTGCACTAATTTGTAAGGTAATTTATCAGAGCACGGGAACTGGGAGTTCAGCTCTGCATGCATGGGAGGCACCTAGAAAGGACTGCCTTTTAACTTCCTCATTTGGGAGTTCTTAAATAGACCTCAGACTCTGATTTTACAAGTGCAACCAGACAGGCAAAGAAAGTAGTGTTCTTTATCCTCTGTTTTGTGATCCCTCTAGATTTTGATGTGATGTTGGAACAAAACCTCCTTAAACAGGAGGTTAAACAGAAATGAAAATGACTTAACACACAGCATATAAGTTTAATTAAGAATGGTAAAATCTAACAGCATCACATAAACTTAAATCAACGCTTTTTCTTTTTTAATTTTAATGTTTATTTATTTTTGAGAGACAAAGAAACAGCATGAGCCAGGGAGGGGCAGAGAGAGGGAGACACAGAATCTGAATCAGGCTCCAGGCTCCAGAGCACGATGTGGGGCTTGAACCCCTGAACGGTGAGATCATGACCTGAGCCAAAGCCTGATGCCTAACTGATTGAGCCACCCAGGTACCCCTTAAGTCAACATGTTTTGAAAGGATGTGTTGCTTTTTCCCCCATCTGCCACCCATTAATAAAGCTGCATTTGGAGCTGTGAGTTGCAAAGAAAGAGATTTTTGCAAAGATGATTGTGGGATTTTTTTGATTCTTATGTTATCTTGTCACTGAGTTATACTTGTGTCTACTGGCTTTGCTGACTGCATCTTGGGGCCAATGTCTATTTATTTTTAAGGAATTTTCAGTAGATGGTGCAAAGACCATATATACTCCAATAATGCTATGCTCTTGTCCAAGGTGAATATGATCCTGAACAATTAAATTTATTCTTATAGAATTAAAGTCAAGAAGGGCATTTCAAAATGATTTTGACAATTAAAATAAGTTGGTGATAATATGGCATATGTAAAACCCTGTATAATATTGGATACAAAATTACATTATTGATAGATCCTGGTAGTTACTGATTTGTAGTTCATATGGAAGATAAGACATGTATTAAAATAATTAGATTAGAAAATATAAAATGATAAGTATTGCAAAAATATTGTGGATGGTTTAGGAAATTCAGAGGACATGAAAGTTGCTTGCATGTATGTTTGATGAAAGTGAGGATCTCATTAGAGATAGGATAAAGGATTCAAGCAAAAGAAAACATGAACAAACTGTAATGTTGGATACTCAAAGTATGTATCACAATGAGTAAGCAATTCAATTGGGCTGGAGTAAAGGAGTCATTAAGAATAGCATGGGGGATGGCTAACAGACATGTGAAAAGATGCTCAGCATCACTCATCATCAGGGAAATACAAATCAAAACCACAATGAGATACCTCACACCTGTCAGAATAGCTGAAATTAACTCAGGAAACAAATGTTGGCAATGATGTGGAGAAAGGGGAACACTTTTGCACTGTTGGTGGGAATGCCAACTGGTGTATCTACTGTGGAAAACATATTGGAGATTGCTAAAAAAATTAGAAATAGAAACACTCTACGACTCAGCTATTGCATTACTAGGTATTTATCCAAAGGATACAAAAATACTGACTCGAAGGGGCACATGCACTCCAATGTTTATAGCAGTGTTCTCAACAATAGCCAAATTATGGAAAGAGCCCAGATGACTATCAACTGATGAATGGGTAAAGAAGATGGGGTATATATATATACACAGTGGGATATTACTCAGTGTTCAAAAAGAATGAAATCTTTTTTTTTTTTTTTTAATTTTTTTTCAACGTTTTTTATTTTTATTTTTGGGACAGAGAGAGACAGAGCATGAACGGGGGAGGGGCAGAGAGAGAGGGAGACACGGAATCGGAAACAGGCTCCAGGCTCTGAGCCATCAGCCCAGAGCCCGACGCGGGGCTCGAACTCCCGGACCGCGAGATCGTGACCTGGCTGAAGTCGGACGCTTAACCGACTGCGCCACCCAGGCGCCCCTCAAAAAAAATGAAATCTTAACCATTTGCAACAACGTGGATTGAACTAGAGTGTATTATGTTAAGCGAATTAAGTCAGTCAGAGAAAGACAAATATATGATTTCACTCATATATGGAATTTAAGAAACAAAGCACATGAACGTAGGGGAAGGGAAGCAAAAATAAGATAAAAACAGAGAGGGAGTCAAACCTTAAAAGACTCTTAGATACAGAAAACAAACTGAGGGTTGCTGGTGGGTGTTGGGTGGGGGGATGAGCTAAATGGGTGATGAGCAATAAGGACAACACTTGTTGGGATGAACACTGGGTGTTATATGTAAGCAATGAACCACTAAATCCTATTCCTGAAATCATTTTACACTATATGTTAACTAACTTGGATTTAAATAAAAAAAATAAATGAAGCAACATGGATAAACTGCATTACAAGTGAAATAGCTGTATATTCATTGTATGATTCCATGTAGATGATCTGAGAAATTTTAAACTATAGGGAAAAAATGAGATCAGTAGTTGTCAAAGGCTGGAAACAGGTGAAGAGAATTGACTGTAAAGACAGTAGGGAATTACTTAAAGTATTAGAATTGTTCTCTATCTTAATTGTGATAGAGGTTCCATTACTATAACTATATGCTCTATTTTGTCAAAACTCATAGAATGGCACAGAAGAGTGAATTTTACTATATGTAAATTACACATCAATAAACTTTGTTTTAAAAATTAAAAAAAAAAACATAAAAGAGACTAGCATGTGGGAAGTAATGTTGGAGAAATAGGATATGGGCCATATCAGAGAGGTCTGAGAATGCTAGGGAAAAGAGATTGGTCTAGGTAATAAGCTAGGTAAGTAGCTCAATGAGAATGGTGACTAGGAAGAATATACTGTAAAATGGATTAGGATTGGGAAGATTTTGAGGGCAGGATGTCCATATGAGGCCTTACCAATATCATGGATGATAGGTAATAAGGAGTATATTAAGACAGAGGAAATACTAACAAAGATGAGAGACTTATTTACAAAGATATCACAGAAGTAGAATTTGTAGAATTCATCTAAGACTTGAGTATGGATGATAAGAAAAGAAAGAATGAGAGATGATGCCAAAATTGTAAATCTTGGTGCCTGGGAAGATGGCACACATAGTAGAGATGGAGAAGTCAAGGGGAGGAGCTGGTTGGATGGAGAAGGAGGCAAATATACTGAGTGGGAAGTGCAGATGGGACATGTGGAGAGTTTTAGGAAGCATCTGGACAAACAGAACTGAAATTTAGAAGAGAGAGCATGACTTGCATTTCAGATTTGGAGACCACCTTCATAGAAGTGTTAGCTGAAGACAGGGGATTGAATAAATTGTCCAAGACAGAGACAGTTCTAGAAAGAGGTGAAAATGGAATGAAATTTGGATCATAAGAACCTACATTGCAGGAGCTGAAGAAAGAAAGAAGAGAGAAATCTTTCTCTCTTTCAGCAGAGTTGTGGGAGGAGACCCAGAAAACTGTTTCTCATTGGAGGCCAAGGGAAAAGTAGCCAAGAAAAAGGTGATCAACAGATGACAATGGGAAAATGGGGAAAAGACTATGGAATTGTGTTTTTCCATTTGGGTTTCAAATCCTCTGGATTTTTTTATCTGAATGATTATTGTGTGTTGTGGGGGTGTTTGGATCATTCTTAGTGTATATTATGCATTCCCTAACCTAGGCAGCTTGCTTTAAAATTTGCCCCAAAAGGCACAATTTAAAAGGTAGTGTGTTGGGGCACCTGGGTGGCTCAGTTAGTTAAGCGTCCAACTTCAGCTCAGGTCGTGATCTCACGGTCCATGAGTTCAAGCCCCGTGTTGGGCTCTGTGCTGTCAGTTCAGAGCCTGGAGCCTGCTTCAGATTCTGTCTCCCTCTCTCTCTGCCCCTCCCCCACTCATGCTCTGTCTGTCTCTATCAAAAAAATGAATCTACTCCTGAAATCATTGCTTCACTGATTCAAATCATGCTAATTTGGATGTAAATTAAAAAAAAATAAAACATAAAGTTAAAAAAATTTTTAAAAAGGTAGTGTGTAAAGCATAAAGTTCTTTACTAATAACTATATGCTAATAAGTTCTTTACCATAATAAGTTCTTTATATGCATCATATTAATTTAATCTTTTTATTTTATTTATTTATTTATTTTTAATTTTTTTTTCAACGTTTATTTATTTTTGGGACAGAGAGAGACAGAGCATGAGCGGGGGAGGGGCAGAGAGAGAGGGAGACACAGAATCGGAAACAGGCTCCAGGCTCTGAGCCATCAGCCCAGAGCCTGATGCGGGGCTCGAACTCCCGGACCGCGAGATCGTGACCTGGCTGAAGTCGGACGCTTAACCGACTGCGCCACCCAGGCGCCCCTAATTTAATCTTTTTAATGAAGTATGTAGTTTCATTCTGCCATTTGACAGATGAGCATGGAGAGATTAAATAATTTCTCTAAAGTCACAACTGGTAAATGAACAAACCTCTCTATCTCCTGGTCCTTACTCTTAACCACTAGTGTATATTACTTACCTACTTTCATGTACTTTCACACACAAATGAAAAAAATTTGTATTTGTGACATTGGTAGCTAGGGCATTTTTATCAAGGTGCTTTGGAATAGAAGGTAAAATTTATTCCTTGATAATGATAATGCTTCCTTGGTAATAGTTTCTTATAAATGTATCTTCTTTTTTGGCCTCCCAATTTTTTTTTTCATCCATATCATATGAGCCAAATGTTTAGGTCATGATTGAGAAGTTTTAGACACATTGTATTTTTATAATATCAAGATCTAGAAATAGCCAAGAGAGATTGGATATAATATGAAATATAGGATATTAAAAGAAAAAGAAAAGCAATTTACTACCTTGGTCCTTCAGAAATGGGACATCAAGTTCCCATTCACCATTTACCAAGTCCAGAAATATGTCACTTTAAGATCACATAACAGGACAGAAACATCCTTACTAAGTTCCAAATATCCAGGAAAACAGCAAATCTGTATGGCTGTAAAGAACTTTAGAGTGAAGTAGGAGGCATAATAAGAGCAGTAAGATATTTTTATTTTTATTTTTTTTATTTTAGAGAGTGTGAGCAGGGGAGAGGGGCAGAGGGGAGAGAGAGAGAGAATCTTAAGTATGTTCCATGCTCAGCGGGACGTGGGGCTCAATCCCACGACCCTGGGGATCATGACATGAGCTGAAATCAAGAAATGGACGCTCAACTGACTGAGCCACCCAGATGCCCCAAGAGCAATAAGATATTTTAGGAAAACCACATTTTGATTGAATCACTGGTCATAACTCACTAAATGACTGGAGAGTTATTTGAATCTTATGATGATTTTCCATTAGAAAAATCTGCTTTCCTTATTGTTGCAACAGTGAACTTGACCATTCTGCCTGTTGAATTGGTTGGTTATTTGGGTGAAAATTCACATCTGTCTAGAAATAGATTATGCAGAATAAGAGTTATTTTGGCTTCTTATTACCCCCCCCCCCCATGTGGTTTCGCCTTTTCTTACTTTAGTGCTCTTAGTATTTCCATTAGAGGACAAAAGCAAGAAGGAAATCTGGGAAGACTGGAGAGCAGTCTTGTTTTGGTCATCATCAAGTAGAGGGATTAAAAACATGGCATCTCTTTCTTCGTTTTCATCACTGAATCAAGAATTGGCTTTTCTAACGCTTTGACAGTGTTCACCTGTACTGAGTAGCCAATGTAGTTGACATCAACTACAATTCAGATTTATAGAATGTGATATTTCATTGATAAAAATTATATTTCTCTGTTGCTTTGAGGAAAGGATAACAGGCTCATCCATTTGACATGTTTGAGAAAGATGGAGATGGGTGATGTAACTTTATTCCTGGTGTTCACTGACAGAACATTTATTGAGTGACTACCATTTGCCTGGCACTGTAAATGCAAGGACATGGCCTCTGCCTTGAGTAGCTTTGTCCTCAGATGTCTTGGTCTTATGTATAAATATTCTCAAATATATAATTCTGTGTGTTTAAGATAATATCTTACATTAACCAAACTTCTTTTTATTTTGTGTTCTGTGCATTTGGTCTCAAAGCTGTGTTTAGAGAGAAGACCTTCATGCATGGGGATTTGGGGAAAGAAACTTGTGTGAATATTTTTGAAGAAATTGTTTTGGAAGGCATTCTTTATTATTCTCTTCAACTTTATTTTAACCTCTCAGCTAGAACTGGGCTATCTTAATAGGCATTTGACATACATTGTTCCCTTTTGTTGAGTGAGTGATGAATCTCAATTTCTACTTTAGTGTTTGATGAAAACTGATTCTGATCATTTAAAAAATTAATGAATTCATCCTTATGTCTTCAACACCTAGCCAAGTCCTTGTTCACTGAATCAGTGGAGCTATGTGGTCTGCTAATATTATAAATAGAACAAAAGATAATCAATGGATTTTTTTTTATCTCCTGGGACAAACGATTAACATACTATTGAGAACTTATTAACTCTAAAGATTCCAAACCCTTCAAAAATATCCTTCTTTATTTATATTCAAGCAGTTTTTGTGGTTTTGACTTTATTAAAGCATGTAACTTATTAATCACTCTTTGGAAATTCTTTTAAGCTTAATGGAATTACGTAATAAATATAAGTAATGAAATTTAGTTTTAGGAAATATATTTTATGGTAGAATCTTGTTTTCCTGCATTAATTCCATTATTAAAAAGTTGTCATACTTGTCCATGACTGTATTTTTCTTCTTACATATATATAGTTTTTGTAGTTTATATGACAATGATCAATTGAGAATTTTTTATATATTTAAGTATCAGTGCTTATAAGCAGTGAAACTAACTAGGAAATTCCATAGAAAATAATTAGATGGTATAATGATTTAAATTAATTTATATAATATAACTTAGTAAAAATAATTTAAAATAAGTATGAGGTAAACTTTCTAGTAGCAAGTTCTGTTGGATGGGAAAATGATTTCCTAGTGTGATGTTGAGAATACAGTTCTCCCTAGACATTTGGGCGGGAATTGATGAAGTACTAAAATACATGGCAGGAAAGAAAGGCTAGACTGAAGAACCCTTGGGTGAATAATCCATTATGCCTTTTCCATCTGCTTTATGCTGTTCACATTTTGCATTTCTCTATATAAAGTCATTCAGCCACTGGAGGTCTCTGTTTCTCTGTACAACTTTAGCAAGATAAGTATGTGTCATTATTTATAAAAAGAACTCTTCCTGTAAAAACCCACTAGTATTGAATAAGGGAGGCTGATGGGCTGCATTTCTATTTTTAATAGCTAGAGAATGTAATTCTAGGTATTACAGTCATAGCTTTTGTTTAAACAGGGCAAGATTTGTGGTTATCATTCTAGGGTGTATGAGATTAGATGGATATTCCCATTCAGAAATATTCAAGTAACTTGTCTTCAGAGAAGTGGCAAAGCACTGACTATAATTAATGAATTGACTTATCTCATTTTACATGTGGAAAATCTCATGTATTTTTCTTTGAAATAAATAAAATAAAAACTGGGTTTAAAAATCCTTTTCCTAAAAAAGGGTTTGAACAAGTTAAGAGAATATTTACCTACAAGCTATCTTTAAATATAATTCAGACTAATAAAAATTACACTTGAAATTATGTAAGGTTTGAAATACTGAAAATTTTGCTTTTCCTGGGAGCAATCCTTCATAACCATAGACATTAATATTGAAGTTTCGTTTCCATATAGAGGTTATTTACTGAACACTTAATTTATGTGATATAGGGTGTATGGAGTATACAGGGTAAAAACTCATATGTTCTAAAGGAATTTCTAGGAGGTAGGTGGTGAGGATAAGACGAAAATAAAAGAAAGCATGACTTAGCACAAATAAGGTGCTGTAGAGACTCAAAGATGGAAGAGGTCACATCTTCACCAACAGTAACAGAAAACATTCTGTGTGTGTTGGCATTGAAGTGAATGAGATTTTGATAGACAACTATTTGGGGGGATGGGACTAGGAAGAAGTATAGAGTAGATTTGGGGAACAGGAGGTACATATTGATTGAAGGGTGAATGAAGTATGTGACTTACAGTGATTTGATTAGTTTTATATATCAGCCTGAGGATTTTGCACTTAATTTAGAGGGGCAAAGGAAGGAATGAAATTTATAATTAATAAATACCTATTATAAGCCATGCTCTGTGCTATTTACTTTGTTCATAGTAACACTTCTATTATTTAATGGACAAAGATGCTGAGGAATAGGGAAATGAAGTGGTATAGCTAAGGTGCCAATTTTGTAGTCAAATTGAATAAGGGAAGAAGAAATGTACACATAGCCTATTTCATCAAATTTAGGATGCCATCATTCTGAGGCACTTTAGGTAGGAAAAAATACTACCAAGTTAAGTGAGGACACATATTGATTGTAATATATGCGATTATTTTAGAGATAATAAAATATATGTATTTCAAAGATAGTGTTTTTTTGAATTTAGGAAAAAGTTTTTTTTTTTTTTTTTTTTTTTTTTTTTAAATTTTTTTTTTTCAACGTTTATTTATTTTTGGGACAGAGAGAGACAGAGCATGAACAGGGGAGGGGCAGAGAGAGAGGGAGACACAGAATCGGAAGCAGGCTCCAGGCTCTGAGCCATCAGCCCAGAGCCCGACGCGGGGCTCGAACTCACGGACCGCGAGATCGTGACCTGGCTGAAGTCGGACGCTTAACCGACTGCGCCACCCAGGCGCCCCGGAAAAAGTTTATTTTTAAGAAAACAGGAGGAAAAAGGAAAGCTGGTCACCTTAAGTACAATTCAGGAAGAAAGAGCAAAGAGCTCTTTGTTGTAACAATAATGTCATATCTTTACATAGTATCTTGTAATTATCAAAGTGTTTTCACATATATTGTTTCACTTCAGACTCACAAAAACTCTATTTCTATTAATGTTTCTATTTGAAAACAGAAAAATAAGTTGTAGAATATGATATATATTCTAGTTTTTAAGAAAATTGCATGCTATATAATACAATACACATTTTTATTTATAACAATTAAATACTGTTTCACACACATTTGCGTAGAAAATTTGTAGAAAGATAACTGTATAGAGTAGCTTCTATCAGAGTGGGCGCGTGAGAAATGGAGAGAATAGAGTTTCACTTTATATATAATTTCACACTGTTAGAGATTTTTACCATAAGCATGTATTATTTAAAATCCAATACAGATTTTTCAAAATTAAAAAACAACAAGAGTAAAGACTAAGAGGCACAGAGAGTTTCTGTGATTTTACTAAGTTTGCACTGGTAGTAGATGGTAGAGTAGAGAAGCATTCAGTCTTACAAACTTCACACTCCTTACTGTTCTGTGGACATTGGGTGGGCCAACAATGGCCTACTCATTCAAGAACACAGCAAAAGGAGGCATGGAAAGCAATTTTATTAGAAATTTGACCTTAAAAAGGAATTGATCCTTGGGGAATTGTGCTGTATGATATAATCTACTAGCTTCTTCTTCAAGGAGCCCTTGTAATACAGCTGCAATAAATAAATATGGATACAAAGGGCAGCTTTGAAGGAGAAAGTCAATAAACAGGACTCCGTGTGAAGATGTGTATGGTTAAAGGTGTTGAAAAAAGAGAAATGATCCTATCCACAAAGTCCAGTTTATAGCAATAGATGTTCATTGACCAGGTGTGTATGAAAGCTAAGGAAAGCAGGACCCCTTTGGATACTCTTATTTCATATTCAAAAGAAACACAACTTAGATATCTCAAAAATTCTTGAAAAGATATTTAAATGTGTACTAAAGTCAAGTGAAGAGATTTTAAAGGTGAATCTTATTTGTCACATAGAAAACTATCTTAAAATACTTTCTCCATCCATCTCACAGTACCTCAAACATTACTGTTTGGCAGCTACTTCAGTCCCCTGTAATCCTTTCTCAAAACTTCCTAGTATTCACTTTCCAAACTCAGTCCACACTGGCTGTTCCTCTTCTTTTCACTTCTTTCTGTTCTTCTGGTTTATTTTCTCTCACTAGAGTGGTTACTCAGTGGCCACAACACAGCAGAGGCTAGGGAAGCAGATACCAAAACCCCCTTGGAAAGGAAGCCTCCTTGGAAGGAAGGCTTTGGAAATACTTACATAATCAGAATATACCAGGGTCCCATGTGGCCCAGGGTCTGTGTCCTATAACTGTCAAAGAAACAGCAGTCTGACTCTAGAAGCCAAGATAAATAGCGTTGATCTTTAAGTGTTTTTGAAAGAGCGTAGTGCAGAGGTTTCATACGGCACTTTATGTAGAAAGCTTCCTAAAAAATATTTCTACATCTCTCTGTAGCTCCCTCGAGTATCCCATTTGAGGCAAAGGTTAGGAATCCCCAAGTAGGGGAATTCATTAGATCACCACTTGGGGGAGTGTTGAGGGAGTATGAGTGTAGCTTGTGATCTGCCTGATAAAGGGTTCATTCACAGCATTCTTTCATTCAGTCTACAAGTGTTCACTGTGATGGGGTTAGGGACACAACAATAAGTATGGCACTTATAGTCTGTGAGGAAAGTAGACATCGAACATTAAAATTGTGATGAGTTATAATAATATCTTTCATACATTGAATGCTAACTTTGTGCAGGTATTATGCTAAAGCCTATACATTAATCTTTATTTAAGTGTCTAATATTTCCAAGAAATCAATATGATAAATATAGTTATTACCTACATTCTACAAGTGGGTGTTACATAATAACTTCCTCAGAGTCACACATTTAATAAATGTTGGATCCAGGATTTGAAACCAAGTTTGCCTGATTGCTGATCTGAAGTTCTTAGCCAACGTTAAAGTGTTGTTGCTTTCTGGGAGGGAGGGAGGAGCCAGAGAAAAATGGTGCCATCATAGAAAGGAACTGAAAAGACTCTGCCTTCATCATTCAGACGTTGGGCTGCCTGCCAACAGCCGACCTCAGGGAATCAAGAAAACTGAATTTACAGAGGAAGACCCTTTGGAGCTGGGTCCCAGAGCATTCTGCTGAAGATCTTGCAGAAGCTGTAAAACAAACAGGCGCTTGGCTCATAATTTGAGATGCAAGGTAAGGAACACGAATTCAGTGAGGGGAGATCTAGTCTGGGGAGAGACCCTGTGGCAAGTATATAATCAAGCATTTAAAAGATTGGCAATTTGGTAGGATTCTCCATTTCTCTTTGAGATGTAGTAAACTCAACAAAGTCAATAGCATCAGCTCTAGCCTCAAACAGTCAGTCCTGGAGCAAAATGCACCTCACTGGCTGTGTGGTCTTAGATAAGTACTTAACTCTTCTGGGCCTCAGTTTACTGAGATCAGTAATTTCAGGTTCAAAACTAATAAGTCTAAGTAGTTCTAAAGATTATGTGAAGTTCTTTATAAAAATTGCTTGGTCCAATAACAGGTACAGAGTACACCATGCAAAAAATGATGGGCGTTCTTGCTGCAGGCTGTTTACAGATTAAATGTTTGCTATTTTGTTTTCTGTGAACCAGATTTCTTTATAGAGCTTTGTTTTTGAGAATGCATGCAAGTAGATCCTGTTGGACTACCCCAGTATATACTGTGTTTTTGGCATAGGAGATGGGGCATTATTAATTTTTGTTGTTATTTTCATCGATACTGTAGCTAACATTTATGGAGCAGTAACCACGTCAGAGAGTATGCCAGGCACTTTACACGCCCCGGGACATTTCACCATCACGGCGAATCTGGGAGGTGGACATTTAGAGACAAGGATACCAGCTTCTGAAACTTAAGTGACTTGCCCACATGCTGGTAGATTTTGGTGCCAGATTTTGCATTCACTTCTGTCTCCTGTGTTTGAAAGGAGGCATTTGCCAGGAGGTGAGCTGGTCTCTTGGGTGGGCAGTGTGGCAGTCAGAGCTTCTTCTCTCCATACACATTTGTGGCCTCCTTCCTGACCCTTCTGGCTATATGCCTTTCCTTGATGCATGCCAGGTCCCTGGGTCCCCACAGAGGAACAGGATCACCCACATGCAGGGGAGGAAAAGGGAGACCTACTTCAGGAGGCCTGGGGCTTTTCATGTGTGTGAAGTATTTCATGCTCAATGGCTCGTCGAAAATCCTTTAAAATGCCTGTGGGCCTCTCAGGTGGAGTATGAGGAATGGATGACTGTCTAGGGAGTGGCAAGACTTGGGGCAGTTCACAGCTTTCCATGTAGTGAGAGCATCCAGCCACTCAGGCTCCATTTCTTCCTGGAAAGTTTCCTTTCTTTTTTCTTTTGGATACTCTATCTGACTGGGATTATCACATTTTGATTTTCTTGGAATGCTTCAGAGCTTGATGGAAAATGGAAAGCTAGTTTGAACGTTCTTTCCCTTTTCAGGGACTTGGAGTCTTATTACTGTATGGTTTTAGCTTTCCATGATTTGTTTTTTAATGTTGTGGTCTACATGGAACTAAGGAATGCATAATGCTATCATTTCGCTTTCCTGGGGTTTCCGTTATTCCTGTTATTGTTTATAATTTTTAACTTACTCTATTTCCAAAAAATGCATGTGAGGTGGTTTCCAATATGGAATGAATATAATACAGTGAAATTATAAAAAAGACTCTCAAATTCAGATCTGAAGTTAAGTAAACGATGATAAATAGATATAGTGATTATCTAGGGTGAGTAAATTATTGCATCTGAGATTTAAATTTAACTTTGAGCTTCTTGGAAAACAAGGTAGGGGCAATATGATGGATTTTACAGCCTTTCTGAACTGAGAAAAGAAGTATACAAGTTGTTTCTGTAGAAGAGAATCCTTCCTGGACAAAAATTCTAGTAGAAGAAATGTGTAAGTTTGTATGTTATAGAAATATATGCAGATATGGATACACATTCGTTTTTATATATGTATATAGACATATATGTACAGATATGCAAACATAAACATACATAGTAGTTCTTGTGTGTGTATACGTACATACATACATAAATATATACATACAGACATATTGTAGTAGGTAGACTAATGGCTACCCAAAGATGTCCACATCCTATTTCCTAGAATTTGTGAATATGTTAGATTAGAGGAATTAAGTTGCAGATGGAAATAAGGTTGCTAATATCTGACTTTAGAATAGGGAGATTATCTTGGATTATCTGGGTTGGCCCAGTGTAATCACAAGGGTACTTAAAAGTGGAAGAGAGCAGTAGAAGAGGAGGTCGGAGTAGTGCAATATCAGAAAGTCTCAATCCACTATTGTGGCTTTGAAGATGGAGGAAGAGGACCATGAGCCAAGGGATGTAGGATGTCTCTGAAACTAGAAAAGGCAAGGGAATGGATTCTCCCTTAGAGCTTCCAGAAAGGAATGCAGCCCTGCTGTGACACCTTGATTTTAGCCCTGTAAGAGCCCTGCCAGTCTTCTGACCTATACAACTGAACGGTAATAAATTTTTACTAAGCCACTACATTTTTGGTAATTAGTAATATCAACAGTAGAAAACTATTATACACATGTGCACTTGTGCGCATACATGGAGAGGTACACACACAGAAATGAACACATATACAGAAGAAAAAGAGGAGAGAGAAGAAAGAAAAATCATTGAAATTTTTATAGAGAATTAAGATACTGCAGTCTAGGCACCTTGATTGCAAAAAATGCAACTTAATTCTCTTTTTTTTTTATATATGAAATTTATTGTCAAATTGGTTTCCATACAACACCCAGTGCTCATCCCAAAAGGTGCCCTCCTCAATACCCATCACCCACCCTCCCCTCCCTCCCACCCCCCATCAACCCTCAGCTTGTTCTCAGTTTTTAACAGTCTCTTATGCTTTGGCTCTCTCCCACTCTAACCTCTTTTTTTTTTTCCCTTCCCCTCCCCCATCGGTTTCTGTTAAGTTTCTCAGGATCCACATAAGAGTGAAAACATATGGTATCTGTCTTTCTCTGTATGGCTTATTTCACTTAGCATAACACTCTCCAGTTCCATCCACGTTGCTACAAAGGGCCATATTTCATTCTTTCTCATTGCCACGTAGTATTCCATTGTGTATACTATGGAATTGTGTATACACAATTCCATTGTGTATACAACCACAATTTCTTTATCCATTCATCAGTTGATGGACATTTAGGCTCTTTCCATAATTTGGCTATTGTTGAGAGTGCTGCTATAAACATTGGGATACAAGTGCCCCTATGCAACTTAATTCTCATATAGAAGTACAATCAATTTCTTGACTCCTGGGTATTTAATAGGGTTTTTAGCTTTAGTCCAGAGTACAGCAGAATTCTTGATTTTATTTACCTCTTCAAAACTTGTTAACAACGATGATATGCTAACACCACCATCTCCCAGGTACTGAAAACCTAGAGTTGGGACCATCTCTTACTTATGTCATACCTGTAGAGTGACTTAGGCAATGGTGGGTGTATTTACGTTCTGAAATTGAATACAAATCAGGGATTTTTCCTCCTGAGAGCTGATTGTTAAACATTTACCAGAATACCACTACTTATCACAGATTTACCCATCCTAGTAAGTGGCATGACTGTGTACTCAGTTGCCAAAACCTATGGTCACCTTTGGTTCCTCTTTCCCTTATTGTCCATATCTAATCAGTCGTCTAGTCTTGCAACCTCTACCTCCAAATGATATGCACTTTTTTTCTATCTCCGTGGTTACTGTCCTAGACTAGACTACCAGTACATTTTACCTGGATCATTGCCATGGGCTTGTAATGGACCTCCTGGATTCTACTGTTGTGGAGCCATCTTTTAAATGTAGACCATATCAAAATCTTTTAAAATGTAGACCATATCAAAATCACTAAATTCTACATCTGAAATCAATTTTACCATATATGTTAACTACCTAGAATTTAAATAAAAACTTGAAATAAAAAAAAAGTAGATCATATCATGTCACATGACTGCCCTCAGAGTAAAACCCAACCTCCTTAACTTCAGCCTACAATGACTTCCCTTCTTTGCCTCAACATAACTTTCCAGTTTCATCTTGTCTTCACTTCAGCTCTCTCCCTGTGTTTTGGCCACATCGTTCTTTCTGTTCCTCAATTCACCAAGAATTTCTGTCAATTCTGACAATTTCTGTCAGAATGCCTTTGCCACGGCAGTTCCCTTTGCCATTAATGTCTGTCTCCTTACTCCCATTTCTCTATATGGCTGCCTCCTTCCTCTCATTCAGGACTTAGCTTAAATATCTCCTCCTCAGTGAGACTTTTCCTGACCAATCAACCTAAAGTAGTCTTTAACATTCCTGTAATATCACTGTGTGTCATTTCACCTTAGCACCTGTTCCTACCTACTATTTCCTTGTTCATTTGTAGTGCCTGGCACACAGTAGGCTCTTAATAATTGCTTGTTGAAAGAATGAATTAACTTAGAGTGTTTAAAACACTGGCTCAAAATATGTTCCACACCTAGCTTCTTTCCTGTCTCTGGAGCCTAGTGGCTGAGGGTGGTTGGTAAAAACTGTCAAGCCTTCTGGGAAAAGAAAGTGGAAAATGGTTGGAGTGGCAGAAATATAAGTTAGAAGGTCAAGGAGCCAAGAGAGCTTGGGTGAGAATATTGCGGCCTTGGTAAATGGTATCTAAGTGTCAGATATCAGGATGCAGTTGGTAATTAAGAAGTTCTGAACTGGAAGCAAAAAAAAAAAAAAAAAAAAAAAAAAAAAAAAAAAAAAAAAAAAAAAAAAAAAAAAAAAAGAATGGAGGCAGAAAGATGTGTCAGTCCTGAGTCCAGACAGCCAGGGAGCTAGCATTGGGGTTTAGCTAATCCTTCCCACTTCTATCAGATAGTGCTAGTCTATCCTGAACTCTTTCTGAAGCCCTTCTTTAGCCTTGACTTTGCCCATCTTAAAGCCTAACTCTCATATATCAGATATTACAACCAGATTTCCTCCTAAGAGAAGTTTCAGGAGAGGTAAGTGCTCCATTGCTAGAGTTCATGTCTCTTCCCTCAGTAGAGTGGTAGTTGTGTTCATTCATTGATTTTTATACTTTCTACGTGTAAATAGGCAAACTTTTTTTTTCATTGTTACATTAATGATGTTCTCTCAACAGAACTTTCTAAGAATGACTGTTCTTACCCTCCTAGATTCTTATTGTAGAAAGGGCCTTGATCAATTATTTTAACAGTCCCCTTATTTTACAAAGTGCTTATTTGACCTGCTCCAGCTCACAAAGGGAATGGCAGACTCAGGATTAAAATCTGTATTTCCTGACTTCATGACTACTTAATATGGAGTCAAAATTGGCATTACACTGTCATCTGAAAAGTGAGAAAGAGACAAATAAGTAAGTAAGTTGCCATCAAGATCAGGGACTGATTAAACAATAACAAAACACTCCAGATGTCTTTTGGAGTGGGTGCAGCTTGACTCCTCTCTTCTTACGCTTCTGGTTTGCAAACAGTAATGACTAATGACATTCCGAATGTTGGTCACAGGACCTGGAAACATCCTGAGAGGATTTGGGTCAAGTATAGATTAGGATATACTAAATATAATTTTTGTTATAGCATATTATATTATTTTCTAAATCGGCACTTGTAGTCTCTGGTTACTATGTAAGATTTAACTGGATCCTTCATTAGCCAGATGTTTGTTTCTTGACTACTTCAGGTGAAGAGAACTTGGCTGTACTTTTAATAGAACAAGTTTTGTTAGTATTACATAATCTTTACTCTTAGACTCTGCTATAACCTAACAGTTTTAGTTTATTCTCATTTCTTCAAGAAGAGGAATTGGTTATAGCACACCTGGCTTGTACAAATACGGTGGTCTTGAGGGAGGAAAGACTCAAACCATTCATGTAAAACAACTGAAGTAGAACTCGACTATATGATGGTGGTACCAATATGGTAATGATAATTCTTTTTTCCAAGTTCAACGTCAGAGAGTTTGGTGGAAAGATCCCGTTTCCTCAGCTGCTATCTTCAAGTTTTCCTTTTTAATCTTTGAATTGCTTTTTGATAATCTCTCTCTCTTTTTTGAGAGTTAAAGTCTTGCAAATTCTTATTAATTAGGTGGGTTCAGAATATGAGAGTGTTCCATTAAGTCAGAGAATTGCTTTCTGAAGTTGGCAATTTAATAAGATTTTTGAAGTTAAGAAGTTCACTGAATTTCTACCATGCACAAAGCACTCTGTCTTCTAGCAGCTTACACTCCAATCAGTATTCTCCTAGTGTGTTTGGAGCCCGGTTTAATGAATTCAAAGAGAAAGCGCATTTTTTTGTTTCCTTTGCCAATTTCCCCAGCTGGACATGCCTCATAAAAAAGAGGAAATTCCATGATAATGGAAATAAAAAATTGGGCATGTTGCCACATTAGGACGGAGGCCACTTCAGGGTGCCATTTAGATGCTGAATCATTCTTGTGGTTCTTTGAATAGCATCTAAAGTTGAATTACAGCAGATGAGAAAAATCCCCTCAGGATAGGAAGAAGAAAATATGTCTTATACATAACCTTTGGCATATTGAAAATGCAGAATACTTAACTTTTACAACTTTATATCTTTTATAGTTCAAAATAATCTGATATGTAGGTAATTAGGGGAGATAACATAGAGGATAGATTTGCAACTGTAATTTTCTTTGGCTTTAGGTGGTAATAGGTGGAAAATACTCATGAATATTATAAATCAAAGGCAATCAAATACTGGGTAGATGAAGCGGAAGGAAGGAGATAATTATATACTGGTAGAAACCAGTATAGAACTGCTGGGAGTTATTTATTTGCATATTTTTAAAGTAATATGTGTTTTTTTTTAAGTTTATTTATTTTGAGATAAAGAAAGAGTGTGCATACGAGTCGGGGAGAGGCAGAGAGAGAGGGAGAGAGACAATCCCAAGCAGGCTCTGCACTTATTGTGCCAAGCCAGACTCAGGGCTCGATCCAACGAACTGTGAGATCATGACGTGAGTCAAGATCAAGAGTCGAATGCTCAACCGCTCAACTGATTGAGCCACCCAGGTGCCCCAATTTATTTGTTTTTTGTATGGCGGCTTTTTCTCTCAAGGTCTAAATTTGGGGTGAAGTGTTGTGGTCAGAACTTCATTTCAGTCAACAATACTCAATATTTTAGGGTCTCATTAATTTATATAATAAACATTTTTGGTATGCAAATTGTATTTCAAGACACTGGATTGGGTATTGTGAATATAGGCATAGAAGTGTCAATCAGACAAAATCTCTGCCCCCATGGAACTTAGAGTCTAGTGGAGAGGCAGATATTGCACAAGTGATTATGAATGTTATGGGTAGTTTGCAGAAATTCAGAGCGTTGTGGAATCAAATAACCAGGCAATCTTACCTAGTTTGGTAAGAGAGAGGTTTATATAAGGAAGTGACATTCAAACTAAGAAAGCAAGGATTAGTGGGAGTTAGCCAAATGAAGTGGGGTGTGTGTTCATGTGTGAGAGAGACACAGAGGGATAATGGTGCTGGGTCAGGAAGGAAGAATGAGTTCCAGAAATTCCAGGCAGGGGAAACTGCATGTATGGGAACCTAGATGTGGCTGGAGTTCTCTGAGGTGGGAAGTGAGGTGGGAGAGATGAGGCTGCAGAGATAAACATGAAACGGATCACTCAGGGTCATGCCAGGGATTCATGCTTCGGCATGAGGGTAATGGGGAGCCTGGGCGGGGATTTTGATTAGTAAGAATCAGCTGGAAAGGGTGGAAATGAGAGCATCAGTCAATGGCCTGTTGTAGAAATGTAGGTATTTGGGCATTCTGGACTCCTCCTCCTAGCTTAGTTATTAAGTCTTACTTAAGTTATTAAGCAACATCCTTTACAATGTTTCCGTCATTTGCCCTCTCCTTTTTCATTTCTAATATGCTTGTGAAAAACAACTTTCTTCGCCAGGTCTTTACCATCTACAATCTGCTTATGAACCACAGGGAAAGAAATTTTCCAAAACACCGAAGACGTATGTATGTCTTCCTCTTTAAAAAAAATGCAGATGCCTGTCTGATGAACCCCAAATGCCCCAGGTGCTTGCTTCCAGCTTCTTTTTACTCCCAACACTTTTGCCCTCAGGTGGGTTGCTTGGCCTCGTTAGTCCTCCTGGTGTTCCCGCACTGCTTCCGTTGGACTTTCTGTGCTTCCACTGCCTGTAGGGACTTTCTTCCTCTTCTCACTTTACTGGATGTCATCTGATCTCAATAAAGCCCCAGTTCCTCTGTGAAGTCCCAGATTTCATCTTCCTTCTTAATTACTCATTCCAGGAAACCCCATGCCACCAGTTGTCTTCACTACCACCACCACCTTTAATTGTTACTCATTGTTTCAAGTATGTTTCTTGACCCAATAGTTGTTGTTATGGACTAAAAGAAGAGTTGTGTACCCCCAGATTCGTGTGTTGAAATCTCACCCTGCAATATGATGGCATTAGGAGATGTGACTTTTGGGAGGTGATTAGGATTAGATGAGGTCACAGGGCAGAGCCCTCATGTATGGACTAGTGCCCCTATGAAGAGTAAAGGGAGAACTTGCTGTGCTCAGCTGTGCGAAGGACAAATCTGCATCTACAACCTCAAAACCATTCTCACCAGAGCTTGACCATCCCTGCACCCTGGTCTTGAACTCCCGGTCTCTAGAACTGTGAGAAATAAATTCTAAAGTTTGTAAGCCACTTAGCCTATGGTAATTTGTTATAGCAGTCCTAATTAGGACAATTGGATTATTTCTACTACAAACACAAAATATGCAATAAATGATGAGGAATAGTGCTTTTACCAAAGGTAATACTTCTGTCAGCACTTTAGAATAATAAAAAATATCATTTAAATATATTTATGGCTTTGAAACTATTATTTTAGGTTAAAATGGACTTTTTTCTAAAATATGATTTCACTTTAAAATGAATTATATACCTAATTAAATGCATTTTCTTTGAGGAGTAAGTCACTTTTTAAGAAAAAATGATGAATATATTATGTATATTGCTTTAGTACAGATGAATAAATTCTTTTCATATTTTGGAAAGAAGAGTCTGTGATTAATGAAGATATATTATGGAAATATTTGTAAATATCTTCTGTTTATAAATGAATTAAGTCCTTCTTCCCTTCAGAATAAATATTATTGCACAACAGAAAGAATATTCTATGCTAAGATGTTCCTTACTGCTCTTCCTATACTGTGTTGAACTTAGACAGTAATGTGCTATATCAAATCAGAGTCTGATTATTTTGATTAAAAATGACTTTCTGAGCTACCATTTGTTTCTTCATTGAAGTACAGCAAGGTTACTATGTGACTTCGTTATTTTGTAGCTCCTCAAGACATAAATAGAACTATATTCAACTAGTTATAAGCAGGTTTATATTATCTGGCTCAAAATGCAAAAACAAGGTTTGAAAAATTTACTCATTCATTACTTCAACAAATATCTTTTGTGATTACAGAGTGTCACATACTGTATTAATTCCCGGAAAATCCCCAACCTTAATGAGGTCTGTTTAGAAAGAAATTAAGGAAAGACAACCAGCCATTACAGCACACAACATACACTTATGACAGGTAGAGACAGAAGAGCTCTAATATGCTCTAGAGTACACTGAGTCCAGGCCATGTCTGATATTTTTGCTGCATTTGCTGCATAACGAGTTGGCTATAAGGCAGTTTTGCTGCAGAAGATAAAAATCACAAAAAATAAAAGGGGAACATTCCTTAAAAAGGACATAATGAAACATGAAAAATGAATAACAATTAAAAAGACCGTGAAATACAAAATATTTGACACTTAAAATGTGTGTAGATTCATGGCAGTGCTGTGCAAATAACTGATTTTATTTTGTGGATTCTTCCTATGCACTTGTCTTCAATGTCTTTCATTCATAATATACACTTTTTTTTTTTTTTTACTTTGTCTCCTTGTTCAGCATCTCACTTTTTCTTTTTTTACTAAAATTTCTTCCTTCATTAAAAGAGATATCAGTGGGGTGCCTGGGTGGCTCCATTGGTTAAGTCTCCTACTTCAGCTAAGGTCATGATATTATGGTTCATGGGTTCCAGCCCCGCATCGGGCTCTGTGCCAACAGCTCAGATCCTGGAGCCTGCTTCGGATTCTGTGTGTCCCTCTCTGTCTGCCCCTCCCCGACTCTTGCTCTGTCTGTCTCTCAAGAATAAGTAAATGTTAAAAAAATAAAATAAAAGAGGTATCAGTTTCCAAATACTAGGATGCATGTTTGTAACTCAACCTTGTATTGTATTGTGAAAGCCTTCTACACTCTTCTTGGCATATCGTCACATATCCCTTGATAGATGCTCCAAAGTTCTTTGGAAAATGTGGGTTCAAAACTCTGTCCCACTGTATAGACTATTATGAGGGCTAAGATTTAATAATATAAAAATGGGAGTACTGCATCAATGGAGAAATGAAACCAAACTGTCAACCAGTTGAAACCAGTAAACTGTCAACCAGTTATTTTTTTTGTCTTTTATGGCAAAATTGCCTTACAATAATTAGTTCTACAACAAAAACGCTTATGGTGGAAATGAGTGCCACAAAGATGCTCCAGGTAGTGAAACTACCTGGAACCAGCCTGGGCATTAGGGAAGACTTTTAGAAGAAGGTGAACACAATGAGGTATTATTCAAAGGGGACAGCAGGTGCTAAGGTCCTATGGTGAGAGAACAGTCTTGGAATCAGGGGCGAGGAGGTGGGGGCCAGGTTCAGAAGGAGTACATGTTCCAAGGGTGTTCTGTACAGAGCCATGTTGGAGAAGTTTGGACCTTTGAGGAGAAGGTCTTCCCTTACCCAGTGAAGTTTTTTTTTTTTTTTTTTTTTTTTTTGTAAATTTAAGAGAGATTTTTAAAGAGGAAGTTACCTTCAAGTTAACCAGCCAAGATTTTTATAATACAGAGTTTGTTTATTCTTTACATAAGCAGGGCTAAAGATTTTGTCCTTTTTCCAGCCTCCTAGAGATTTTTTTTAAAGCACATGGGTATGAGCTACAATTAGAGGGAAAGAGGTACTGATCCCAGTTGCTGGAAAGCAGTACTTCTGCAGCAAGACTTTATCCTCTGGCAGGAGGATGTCTATGTCTAGAACGGAGCTGTAGAAGAATTGTTTATATGGGGCTCAGAATTATTTTAACAAGACAAGAAATGTGATGTGTTGAGGGAATGGGAACTAATATGTGTTATGCCTGACGACTCTGAAATCTTGTTAGCTGCTTTGACAAAGTATTTTCTTTTCTTTTTTTTTAATATAACTTATTGTCAAATTGGTTTCCATACAACACCCAGTGCTCATCCCAACAGGTGCCCTCCTCAATGCCCATCACCCACTTTCCCCTCTCCCCTACCCCTATCAACCCTCAGTTTGTTCTCAGGATTTAAGAGTCTCTTATGATTTGCCTCCATGCCTCTCTGTAACTTTTTTCCCCCTTCCCCTCCCCATGGTCTTCTGTTAAGTTTCTCAGGATCCACATAAGAGTGAAAAGATATGGTAGCTGTCTTTCTCTGCCTGACTTATTTCACTTAACATAATACCCTCCAGTTCCATCCACGTTGCTACAAATGGTCAGATTTCATTCTTTCTCATTCCATTGTATATATACACCACATCTTCCTTATCCATTCTTCAGTTGATGGACATTTAGGCTTTTTCCATAATTTGGCTATCGTTGAAAGTGCTGCTATAAACATTGGGGTACATGTGCCCCTATGCATCAGTACTCCTGTATCCCTTGGGTAAATTCCTAGCAGTGCTATTGCTGGGTCACAGGGTAGATCTATTTTTAATTTTCTGAGGAACCTCCACACTGTTTTCCAGAGTGGCTGTACCAGTTTGCTTCCCACCAACAGTGCAAGAGGGTTCCTGTTTCTCCACATCCTCTCCAGCATCTATAGTCTCCTCATTTGTTCATTTTAGCCACTGTGACTGGCGTGAGGTGATATCTCAGTATGGTTTTGATTTGTATTTCCCTGATGAGGAGTGACGTTGAGCATCTTTTCATGTGCCTGTTGGCTATCTGGATGTCTTCTTTAGAGAAGTGTCTATTCATATCTTCTGCCCATTTCTTCACTGGATTATTTGTTTTTTGGGCATGGGGTTTGGTGAGTTCTTTATAGATTTTGGATACTAGCCCATTGTCTGATATGTCATTTGCAAATCTCTTTTCCCATTCCGTCGGTTGCCTTTTAGTTTTGTTGATTGTTTCCTTTGCAGTGCAGAAGCTTTTTATCTTGATGAGGTCCCAATAGTTCATGTTTGCTTTTAATTCCCTTGCCTTTGAAGATGTGTCCAGTAAAAAATTTCTGCGGCTGAAGTCAAAGAGGGAAAAAACCGCTTTCTCCTTTAGGGTTTTGATAGTTTCCTGTCTCACATTCAGGCCCTTCCATCCATTTTGAGTTTATTTTTGTGAATGGTGTAAGAAAGTGGTCTAGTTTCATTCTTCTGCATGTTGCTGTCCAGTTCTCCCAGCACCATTTGTTAAAGAGACTGTCTTTTTTCATTGGATATTCTTTCCTGCTTTGTCAAAGATTAGTTG
The DNA here is from genome assembly GCF_007474595.2 of Lynx canadensis. Classification (NCBI taxonomy): domain Eukaryota; kingdom Metazoa; phylum Chordata; class Mammalia; order Carnivora; family Felidae; genus Lynx; species Lynx canadensis. The sequence goes on from NC_044307.1 coordinate 67,353,434, forward strand.
GCCATACATTTGTGGGTCCATATCTGGGGTCTCTGTTCTGTTCTGTTGGTCTGTGTGTCTGTTTTTGTGCCAATACCATGCTGTCTTGATGATGACAGCTTTGTAGTAGAGCCTAAAGTCTGGGATTGTGATGCCTCCTGCTTTGGTTTTCTTCTTCAATATTACTTTGGCTATTCGGGTTTTTTTTTTTGTGGTTCCATACAAATTTTAGGATTGTTTGTTCTAGCTTTGAGAAGAATGCTGGTGCAATTTTGATTGGGATTGCATTGAATGTGTAGATAGCTTTGGGTAGTATTGACATTTTAACAATATTTATTCTTACAATCCATGAGCATGGAATGTTCTTCCATTTCTTTATATCTTCTTCAATTTCCTTCATAAGCTTTCTGTAGTTTTCAGCATGCAGATCTTTTACATCTTTGGTTAGGTTTGTTGCTAGGTGTTTTATGGTTCTTGGTGCAATAGTGAATGGGATCGGTTCCTTTATTTCTCTTTCTGTTGCTTCATTATTGGTGTATAAAAATGCAACTGATTTCTGTACATTGATTTTGTACCCTGCGACTTTGCTGAATTCATGTATCAGTTCTAGCAGACTTCTGGTGGAGTCTGTTGGGTTTCTATGTAGATATCATGTCATCTGCTAAAAGCGAAAGTTTGACTTCATCTTTGCCAGTTTTGATGCCTTTGATTTTCTTTTGTGGTCTGATTGCTGATGCTAGGATTTCCAACACTGTGTTAAACAATAGTGGTGAGAGTGGGCATCCCTGTCATGTTCCTGATCTCAGGGGGAAAGCTCTCAGTTGTCCGCATTGAGGATTATGTGAGCTGTGGGCTTTTCATAAATGGCTTTTATGATGTTTAAGTGTGTTCCTTCTATCCCGACTTTCTCGAGGGTTTTTATGAAGAAAGGATGCTGAATTTTGTCAAATGCTTTTTCTGCATTGATTGACAAGGATCATATGGTTCTTATCTTTTCTTTTATTGATGTGGTGTATCATGTTGATTGATTTGCGAATGTTGAACCAGCCCTGCACCCCAGGAATGAATCCCCCTTGATCATGGTGAATAATTCTTTTTATATGCTGTTGAATTTGATTTGCTAGTATCTTACTGAGAATTTTTGCATCCATATTCATCAGGGATAAAAGCATTTCCAAGTCCGTTTTTAGTAATCATGATCATAGTTGGGTATTTTCCCTAACATTTTTCATTATTAGGGACTCTAATCCCTTACAATTATGAGCAGAGACAGAGGAAAATAAAGAAGAATCGGAACTGCCCCCAGGAAGCTTTGCCTTATTTCTCATCCCATATCATCTTTGCCAAAATTTGAAGAACACTGGCTTGATTTGAGGAGCTCTTTAACTGGTTCCAAAAGGCCATTGAGTCCAATTTATACAAATTGGAGAGATGGAGTAACTGAGACAAGTTCCAAAGTTCCTTCTAGGGATTTAGAATATAGAATGCTTATTTTAGGAAAAAAAGTTCTGCCAAGTTTTCATTTTTCTTCCTTCTTCCTTAATGTTGATGTAGATTTAAGCTTTGGCTTTTCAATGTATATTTGAAGTGACCGTTTGTATGGAATAGCATCCAGTAGAATAAAAAAGTATTTCCAGATGCTATTTTCTTTTTTTGTAACCAAATGTTAGACTTGGAAGAAGCAGAGGGGTTTTGCTACCTGACATTGCAGCTCCCCTGAATGACTGCCTGTGCCTGCCGCTGCAGCAGACCAAGCAGATGGCAGGTGGCCCCATCCCCACAGCTTTTTTTCTCTTCAGTGTCCATCTCAGAGACTCCTGAGCCTTAGGGAAGCCAGTGTCTTTCTGAGTTTTGGGTGGTCTTCATGTCTTCCTCCTTCACTATTACAAGAAACTACCTTCATGAATGTGAAGGTGTCTGGTGGGAGCTGCACAGGTTGACTGTACGTAAGGTAACAGATTTTACTTCACAACCTTCTGGACTTCCAGAAGCACTATCCCTAAGGGCCATGCAGAGTTGAAATTGAGGCAGCACTTTGTAGGGTGTGTTCCCCAAACACCTGGAAGTCTTTGGCCTGGGACGTTATTAGTCCTTGACCAAAATTTCCTTGCTCTGTTCTTTACTATGAGATTGTATCTTTTATACTTTCTTTGATACAAAGATGATAATAGAAAATGGTAGAAATTTGTATTTTTTTTTTATTAAAAATTTTTTTTTCTTCAACGTTTTTATTTATTTTTGGGACAGAGAGAGACAGAGCATGAACGGGGGAGGGGCAGAGAGAGAGGGAGACACAGAATCGGAAACAGTCTCCAGGCTCTGAGCCATCAGCCCAGAGCCTGACGCGGGGCTCGAACTCACGGACCGCGAGATCGTGACCTGGCTGAAGTCGGACGCTTAACCGACTGCGCCACCCAGGCGCCCCAGAAATTTGTATTTTTAAGTTGAATTTTAGAGAAACAAAGAGTTGGCAATTGTTTGGGTCAGTATTAAAAAAACCTATCAAGAACTATGAAGGGTCTGAAGTTTTACTATACTTGCAAGCTAAAAAGTTAATATATTATAGTTTCATGGATCCTGACAGAAGATAAGTGACTCCTGAGTTAGAGACAAAAGATTTATTTTCATGGCACAATGAACAGCATGGGCATCAGCATATTTGCATCTGTTCCCTGAGTCCTAAGGGTAGTACAAAGAGGGCCAGATGGCACTAGCACGTGCACTGTGCGTAGCATGAGAAAAGAGGAGACTTGAGTTTATGGAACTTGAATCTTTTATAATGGACAATAAGCACGCCTGCCCTTTGGTCAGGAGAGAGATGATGCCATCTCCACCCTGCAAAGCTATTTGCTATCTATCATTCTTGAAGAGTCTGAAACAAGAGTCAGTAAGTGTCACATACAGAAGAACAAAGAACCGTGACATTTTTTTTTCTCAACAAAAAATAATTTTTCTAGTTGGCCAAATCTGTAAGCCTGAAAACTACTGAACTAGATGTAATTCCAGAGAATAAGGAGAAAGGGGGGGGGGGGAGAGAAAAAAGAGAGAAGACAGTCATTTTGTGCAAGTGTGTGGAGGTGACAAAAATTCTTCCTGAGGTTCTTTATCTGACTACTAATTCTATGTAATTAACCAGCTCTTAAAGTTAGTTTTATATTCTGTGTGCTATTAGTAGGAATAATGGCTTTAATTATTTTTTCAACAATTAGCTTATAGCCATAATGATTCTAAAGTGTAGCCTGTAATAATGTAAACATTTTGGATCAAGTGATATCTATTAAATAAGTGGCTTTTGAATTCAAATTGATAATATTAACATTAACAGTTTTTGAAAAGGTATGATAATTTTACATTTTTGTGAAGAGTTCATTGAAATTTTCAAAACAGCTTAAAAAATTACTGTTAAAGAGGTAATGTGAACCTTGGGGAGAAAAAATGGGACCACTTACTATAAGCGTCTTACATGAAGTCGTCCTCAGTGTAACTACTCTGATTTTTTAATATTAAGATTTTAGTGTGGTTAGGATTGAATCCAGTCAGAAATAGTGGTGTGTTTCCAAAGAATACATGCTAAGGAAGGTTATGGGTACTGACTAGATGTTAGGCCTACTTGCTTGAACAAAGAGGAAAGAAACTTCCGTAGAAGCTAGAAAAAAAGACCTTAGGCTTTTGTGGAAGGAGTTATTTAAAAAAATAGATTTCCAGGAAGCATTTTCATCAAAGGTACTAGAATATACATTCTGAAGCTTTATGTGACTTTTGAGTACATGACTAATCTGCTGAGATTTGGGGAATTCTCTCTCTCTCTCTCTCTTTTTTTTTTTTTGTTCATTTTTGAGAGGGAGATGGCGTGACTGGTGGAGGGGCAGAGAGAGAGGGGACAGAAGATCTGAAGTGAGCTCTAGGCTGACAGCAGTGAGCCTGATGCGGGGCTTGAACTCGTTAACTGTGAGATTGTGACCTGAGCTGAAGTGGGACACTTAATCCACTGAGTCACCCAGATGCCCGGAGATTTTGGGATTTCTAAATCACTTTGGTAAGTGTGTAGAAAATAGATTTTCAGTAATAAAATTTCAAAAAGTCCTTATGACAGAGGATTCATAAAATCCCTCTAATATGCCAAGTAATGGATAAGAGACATAAGTAACACATTTTCCATTCTTTTGGGAGCAATTACCATGAACTGCAAACCAGAACAATAATGGTTAAATGAAAGACGTGGTTTAAGGAGAAAGATGGAAAAGAAAGAAAAACAAAACAAAACAAAACTGTGCTGATTTTCTAAAGGGAATTATTCTGCCTGATGGTTGATTGCCAAACCGTATGATTCTAGAGCATCTTTTTATCAAATGGAGAAGCTACACACTGCCATTTACTGTTAATCACAGCAGTACATGAAGGGGCTTTCCTTTTAAGAAATGCAAGAAACATTGACTTGAAAACATTGATAAGACTTGTGGCATCATGGCTAGTGGGGCAAAAGATGCGGAAGGAAAAGTTAAACAGATTAAAGAACAAGACAATAAGATTCTGTTTTTTTTCTAACACCAAAGTATGTTTGTGAGAAAGTGGTAATTACATTCCTAGTAGATTTTTGAAAGTGAGGACACTTTATGCATGTAGCCTAACTGCTATTCCCTTAATGGGAAACTTGGTGGCTTGCTCTGTGGTGCCAGTGAAATGAAATTCTATGGGGAAGGGGTGGGTTCTATAGGAGAAGAGGCAGCATGCTTTATGTCTGCCTGCCTACTATGGCTCGGCCTCAGCAGACTGGGACCAGGCCTGGGCTGGTGGAAAGTCTCTGAGCACAATAGTTTTGGCCCTACTGTCCAGTGTCTATGGGGCATAGGTGTTTGGGTGTGTAAGTTTAAAGCCTTTTCTCTTTCCTTATTCTAGTGCCCCAAAAGGAGGTAGAGTGGAATTCTCAGTGAAATACCATAGTGCTTTTGGTGGGAGGAATAAGGGATCATCAGGAAAACCTTTCTATAGAAACTTTCTGATGAGGTGCGTGCTCTCATTCTTTTCCCTCCAATAATGCTGGTGGGTAAATACCAGACTTTATGGTGTCTTCAGTTTAAGGGACTGTCTTCAGTTTAAGTTTAACCCAACTCCTGTAATTCCTAATCAGCATCAGGATGAGACCAATGGGAAATGGAATTGGTTGTATACACTGGCTCAGCATGCTAGCTGAGCTCTTTGCTTCAGGATGGCTCTCTTATCTGGGTCTCTGTTGGCTTACTCTAGCAAAAGTGGAGATGAACTAGAATTACAAGGCCAGTATTTGAATATGGGCAGGCTGCTTGCCTGCTGTCTGAGCCTCGTGCTGAAGGGGAAATGATGCCCTGGAGGCACAGGAGGAGTTTCTCCTGGAATTGTGCAAATCATTGAGTAATGACCAGTATCTAATGCAGACTTCAGTCTGTTCTCCAGAACATGGTAAGCACCCTGTAAATATCTGATGTCTGGATGAATGAATGATGTCTCTTTCACTGAGGGACCTTGTGCTGTAGTAAATGCTTGGTCAAAGATTTGGGGATGTGGGCTTTGGATCAAATTTTTGTCCGTTAGAGATATAATAGACAGATATCTAGTCCTAGAAAACCCATAACATATCTATGAGTGTATCTCTAAAACCTGGTTTTATGAGCCGTCAGGTAACTCTCAGAAATGTAACATTCCAGGCCAAGTCAGTCTCCAGCCCCATTTCATATATTAATTTATTTCAGGATGGTCATGATGATTTCTAATTTGACCTAAGTCTCCTTAAGCCTTTGTAGATGCCAATAGGGGAAGCAAAACTGATTTTTACCATTGTATTTTTATCTGATATTCTTGAGACATTTAGAACTGATCAGGTCTAGGATGAGAAGACATGATCTGTATTTACTGGGTACCTACTGGATACCTGGCACTAGGACAGATTATGAGAAACCAGGAGGACAACTTTATGATCTCTACCTTCAAGAGTTCCCAGTCTGGTGGAGGAAACAAGTAGGGCAACAACTAATATGTGTGTTTAATTAAAAATTTTCCTCAAAGATTCCCAATTTTAGGCATTATGACATAAAACAGCTGGACTGTGAATACCCCAAGGCATTGATTGCTAGTATATTTCCAGTACCCAGTATAGTACCTGGCATATCGTAGAAGCTCAATAAAAGATTGTTGAATGAGTGAAGGAAAGAGTTATAGGGTGCAAGCTTAATAGGACTATGCCATAATAAAGAAAATGTAACACATAGGAAGAAAACCAGAATAAAGACTCAGTAACTAGTGATACTGAGCAAGGTTATAAAACACAATTTTGTCACAAAAATCAAACATTTAAATAAATTACTTCAGTTATCCAAAATAAGTTAAAGATCTCACACACTGTGATGACACAGCCCCAGTTTTTTTATCCTGTGGCAAATATGTAACTGAAATTAATGTACGAAATATATCATTTTTTTAAAAGAAACCTTTCATATTCTTCTCTTGAGGAATAATATTACTTTCAAGTTTATTTGATATTTGTAATATCTGGATTTACTTTTGGGGAATTAAGTTTTTTGGAAGTGTGAGAGAAACAGGAGAAATCGCTCTTACAAAAGACACAGTCTTGTGTATTAATTTAGGAAGTTGTATTTTATTTTTTTTTATTTTATTTTTTTTTTAGCGTAGTCTTTTTTTTTTATTTTTATTTTTTTAGTGTTTATTTCTTTTTTTTTCTTCAATTCTCTTTTTTTTTTTTGAAATTTATTGACAAATTGGTTTCCATACAACACCCAGTGCTCATCCCAAAAGGTGCCCTCCTCAATACCCATCACCCACCCTCCCCTCCCTCCCACCCCCCATCAACCCTCAGTTTGTTCTCAGTTTTTAACAGTCTCTTATGCTTTGGCTCTCTCCCACTCTAACCTCTTTTTTTTTTTTTTCCTTCCCCTCCCCCATGGGTTCCTGTTGAGTTTCTCAGGATCCACATAAGAGTGAAACCATATGGTATCTGTCTTTCTCTGTATGGCTTATTTCACTTAGCATTACACTCTCCAGTTCCATCCACGTTGCTACAAAGGGCCATATTTCATTTTTTCTCATTGCCACATAGTACTCCATTGTGTATATATACCACAATTTCTTTATCCATTCATCAGTTGATGGACATTTAGGCTCTTTCCATAATTTGGCTATTGTTGAGAGTGCTGCTATGAACATTGGGGTACAAGTGCCCCTATGCATCAGTACTCCTGTATCCCTTGGATAAATTCCTAGCAGTGCTATTGCTGGGTCATAGGGTAGGTCTATTTTTAATTTTCTGAGGAACCTCCACACTGCTTTCCAGAGCGGCTGCACCAATTTGCATTCCCACCAACAGTGCAAGAGGGTTCCCGTTTCTCCACATCCTCTCCAGCATCTATAGTCTCCTGATTTTTTCATTTTGGCCACTCTGACTGGCGTGAGGTGATACCTGAGTGTGGTTTTGATTTGTATTTCCCTGATAAGGAGCGACGCTGAACATCTTTTCATGTGCCTGTTGGCCATCTGGATGTCTTCTTTAGAGAAGTGTCTATTCATGTTTTCTGCCCATTTCTTCACTGGGTTATTTGTTTTTCGGGTGTGGAGTTTGGTGAGCTCTTTATAGATTTTAGATACTAGCCCTTTGTCCGATATGTCATTTGCAAATATCTTTTCCCATTCCGTTGGTTGCCTTTTAGTTTTGTTGGTTGTTTCCTTTGCTGTGCAGAAGCTTTTTATCTTCATAAGGTCCCAGTAATTCACTTTTGCTTTTAATTCCCTTGCCTTTGGGGATGTGTCGAGTAAGAGATTACTACGGCTGAGGTCAGAGAGATCTTTTCCTGCTTTCTCCTCTAAGGTTTTGATGGTTTCCTGTCTCACATTTAGGTCCTTTATCCATTTTGAGTTTATTTTTGTAAATGGTGTGAGAAAGTGGTCTAGTTTCAACCTTCTGCATGTTGCTGTCCAGTTCTCCCAGCACCATTTGTTAAAGAGGCTGTCTTTTTTCCATTGGATGTTCTTTCCTGCTTTGTCAAAGATGAGTTGGCCATACGTTTGTGGGTCTAGTTCTGGGGTTTCTATTCTATTCCATTGGTCTGTGTGTCTGTTTTTGTGCCAATACCATGCTGTCTTGATGATGACAGCTTTGTAGTAGAGGCTAAAGTCTGGGATTGTGATGCCTCCTGCTTTGGTCTTCTTCAAAATTCCTTTGGCTATTCGGGGCCTTTTGTGTTTCCATATGAATTTTAGGATTGCTTGTTCTAGTTTCGAGAAGAATGCTGGTGCAATTTTGATTGGGATTGCATTGAATGTGTAGATAGCTTTGGGTAGTATTGACATTTTGACAATATTTATTTTTCCAATCCATGAGCAGGGAATGTCTTTCCATTTCTTTAAGTCTTCTTCAATTACCTTCATAAGCTTTCTATAGTTTTCAGCATACAGATCCTTTACATCTTTGGTTAGATTTATTCCTAGGTATTTTATGCTTCTTGGTGCAATTGTGAATGGGATCATTTTCTTTATTTGTCTTTCTGTTGCTTCATTGTTAGTGTATAAGAATGCAACTGATTTCTGGACATTGATTTTGTATCCTGCAACTTTGCTGAATTCATGTATCAGTTCTAGCAGACTTTTGGTGGAGTCTATCGGATTTTCCATGTATAATATCATGTCATCTGCAAAAAGCGAAAGCTTGACTTCATCTTTGCCAATTTGGATGCCTTTGATTTCCTTTTGTTGTCTGATTGCTGATGCTAGAACTTCCAGCACTATGTTAAACAACAGCGGTGAGAGTGGGCATCCCTGTCGTGTTCCTGATCTCAGGGAAAAAGCTCTCAGTTTTTCCCCGTTGAGGATGATGTTAGCTGTGGGCTTTTCATAAATGGCTTTTATGATCTTTAAGTATGTTCCTTCTATCCCGACTTTCTCAAGGGTTTTTATTAAGAAAGGGTGCTGGATTTTGTCAAAGGCCTTTTCTGCATCGATTGACAGGATCATATGGTTCTTCTCTTTTTTTTTGTTAATGTGATGGATCACGTTGATTGATTTGCGAATGTTGAACCAGCCCTGCATCCCAGGAATGAATCCCACTTGATCATGGTGAATAATTCTTTTTATATGCTGTTGAATTCGATTTGCTAGTATCTTATTGAGAATTTTTGCATCCATATTCATCAGGGATATTGGCCTGTAGTTCTCTTTTTTTACTGGGTCTCTGTCTGGTTTAGGAATCAAAGTAATACTGGCTTCATAGAATGAGTCTGGAAGTTTTCCTTCCCTGTCTATTTCTTGGAATAGCTTGAGAAGGATAGGTATTATCTCTGCTTTAAATGTCTGGTAGAACTCCCCTGGGAAGCCATCTGGTCCTGGACTCTTATTTGTTGGGAGATTTTTGATAACTGATTCAATTTCTTCGCTGGTTATGGGTCTGTTCAAGCTTTCTATTTCCTCCTGATTGAGTTTTGGAAGAGTGTGGGTGTTCAGGAATGTGTCCATTTCTTCCAGGTTGTCCAATTTGTTGGCATATAATTTTTCATAGTATTCCCTGATAATTGTTTGTATCTCTGAGGGATTGGTTGTAATCATTCCATTTTCATTCATGATTTTATCTATTTGGGTCATCTCCCTTTTCTTTTTGAGAAGCCTGGCTAGAGGTTTGTCAATTTTGTTTATTTTTTCAAAAAACCAACTCTTGGTTTCGTTGATCTGCTCTACAGTTTTTTTAGATTCTATATTGTTTATTTCTGCTCTGATCTTTATTATTTCTCTTCTTCTGCTGGGTTTAGGCTGCCTTTGCTGTTCTGCTTCTATTTCCTTTAGGTGTGCTGTTAGATTTTGTATTTGGGATTTTTCTTGTTTCTTGAGATAGGCCTGGATTGCAATGTATTTTCCTCTCAGGACTGCCTTCGCTGCGTCCCAAAGCGTTTGGATTGTTGTATTTTCATTTTCGTTTGTTTCCATATATTTTTTGATTTCTTCTCTAATTGCCTGGTTGACCCACTCATTCGTTAGTAGGGTGTTCTTTAACCTCCACGCTTTTGGAGGTTTTCCAGACTTTTTCCTGTGGTTGATTTCAAGCTTCATAGCATTGTGGTCTGAAAGTATGCATGGTATAATTTCAATTCTTGTAAACTTATGAAGGGCTGTTTTGTGACCCAGTATATGATCTATCTTGGAGAATGTTCCATGTGCACTCGAGAAGAAAGTATATTCTGTTGCTTTGGGATGCAGAGTTCTAAATATATCTGTCAAGTCCATCTGATCCAATGTCTCATTCAGGGCCCTTGTTTCTTTATTGACCGTGTGTCTAGATGATCTATCCATTTCTGTAAGTGGGGTGTTAAAGTCCCCTGCAATTACCACATTCTTATCAATAAGGTTGCTTCTGTTTATGAGTAATTGTTTTATATACTTGGGGGCTCCGGTATTCGGCACATAGACATTTATAATTGTTAGCTCTTCCTGATGGATAGACCCTGTAACTATTATATAATGTCCTTCTTCATCTCTTGTTACAGCCTTTAATTTAAAGTCTAGTTTGTCTGATATAAGTATGGTTACTCCAGCTTTCTTTTGGCTTCCAGTAGCATGATAAATAGTTCTCCATCCCCTCACTCTGAATCTAAAGGTGTCCTCAGGTCTAAAATGAGTCTCTTGTAGACAGCAAATAGATGGGTCTTGTTTTTTTATCCATTCTGATACCCTATGTCTTTTGGTTGGCGCATTTAATCCGTTTACATTCAGTGTTATTATAGAAAGATACGGGTTTAGAGTCATTGTGATGTCTGTATGTTTTATGCTTGTAGTGATGTCTCTGGTACTTTGTCTCACAGGGTCCCCCTTAGGATCTCTTGTAGGGCTGGTTTAGTGGTGACAAATTCCTTCAGTTTTTGTTTGTTTGGGAAGACCTTTATCTCTCCTTCTATTCTAAATGACAGACTTGCTGGATAAAGGATTCTCGGCTGCATATTTTTGCTGTCTAGCACCCTGAAAATCTCGTGCCAATTCTTTCTGGCCTGCCAAGTTTCAAAAGAGAGATCAGTCACGAGTCTTATAGGTCTCCCTTTATATGTGAGGGCACGTTTACCCCTTGCTGCTTTCAGAATTTTCTCTTTATCCTTGTATTTTGCCAGTTTCACTATGATATGTCGTGCAGAAGATCGATTCAAGTTACGTCTGAAGGGAGTTCTCTGTGCCTCTTGGATTCCAATGCCTTTTTCCTTCCCCAGTTCAGGGAAGTTCTCAGCTATTATTTCTTCAAGTACCCCTTCAGCACCTTTCCCTCTCTCTTCCTCCTCTGGGATACCAATTATGCGTATATTATTTCTTTTTAGTGTATCACTTAGTTCTCTAATTTTCCCCTCATACTCCTGGATTTTTTTATCTCTCGTTTTCTCAGCTTCCTCTTTTTCCATAACTTTATCTTCTAGTTCACCTATTCTCTCCTCTGCCTCTTCCATCCGAGCCGTGGTGGTTTGCATTTTGTTTTGCATTTCCTTTAAAGCGTTTTTCAGCTCCTCATGACTGTTCCTTAGTCCCTTGATCTCTGTAGCAAGAGATTCTCTGCTGTCCTGTATGCTGTTTTCCAGCCCAGCGATTAATTTTATGACTATTATTCTAAATTCACTTTCTGTTATATTATTTAAATCCTTTTTGATCAGCTCATTAGCTGTTGTTATTTCCTGGAGATTCTTCTGAGGGGAATTCTTCCGCTTGGTCATTTTGGATAGTCCCTGGTGTGGTGAGGACCTGCAGGGCACTTCCCCTGTGCTGTGGTGTATAACTGGAGTTGGTGGGCGGGGCCGCAGTCAGTCCTGATGTCTGCCCCCAGCCCACCGCTGGGGCCACAGTCAGACTGGTGTGTGCCTTCTCTTCCCCTCTCCTAGGGGCGGGATTCACTGTGGGGTGGCGTGGCCCGTCTGGGCTACTTGCACACTGCCAGGCTTGTGATGCTGGGGATCTGGCGTATTAGCTGGGGTGGGAAGGCAAGGTGCACGGCGGGAGGGGGGGCAGGCTTAGCTCGCTTCTCCTTAGGTGATCCACTTCAGGAGGGGCCCTGTGGCAGCCGGAGGGAGTCAGATCCGCTGCCGGAGGTTTGGCTCCACAGAAGCACAGAGTTGGGTATTTGCGCGGAGCGAGCAATTTCCCTGGCCGGAACCGGTTCCCTTTGGGATTTTGGCTGGGGGATGGGCGGGGGAGATGGCGCTGGCGAGCGCCTTTGTTCCCCGCCAAACTGAGCTCTGTCGTCCGGGGGCTCCGCAGCTCACCCTCCCTTTGTCCTCCAGCCTTCCCGCTTTCCGAGCAGAGCTGTTAACTTATGACCTCCCAGACGCTAAGTTGCGCTTGCTGTCGGAACACAGTCCGTCAGGCCCCTCCGCTTTTGCAAGCCGGACTCGAGGGCTCTGCTTGGCTGGCGAGCCGCCCCTCCGCCCCGGCTCCCTCCCGTCAGTCCGTGGAGCGCGCACCGCCTCGCCGCCCTTCCTACCCTCTTCCGTGGGCCTCTGGTCTGCACTTGGGTCCGGTGACTCCGTTCTGCTAATCCTCTGGCGGTTTTCTGGGTTATTTAGGCAGGTGTAGGTGGAATCTAAGTGATCAGCAGGACGCGCGGTGAGCCCAGCGTCCTCCTACGCCACCATCTTCCTGCCAAGTATATCAGGAAGTTGTATTTTTAACAAGTGGTTAGATACAGTGCTGATGCATAGGGGCACTTGTACCTCAGTGTTTATAGCAGCACTTTCAACAACAGCCAAATTATGGAAAGAGCCCAAATGTCCATCAACTGATGAATGGATAAAGAAATCGTGGTTTATATACACAATGGAATACTATGTGGCAATGAGAAAGAATGAAATACGGCCTTTTGCAGCAATGTGGATGGAACTGGAGAGTGTTATGCTAAGTGAAATAAGTCATATAGAGAGGAACAGATACCAAGTGTTTTCACTCTTTTGTGGATCCTGAGAAATTTAACAGAGAACCATGGGGGAGGGGAAGGAAAAAAAAAGTTAAGCGAGGGAGGGAGCCAAACCATAAGAGACTCTTAAAAACTGAGAACAAACTGAGGGTTGATGGGGTGTGGGAGGGAGGGGGGTGATGGGCATTGAGGAGGGCACCTATTGGGATGAGCACTGGGTGTTGTATGGAAACCAATTTGGCAATTTCGTATTAAAAAAATAAATAAGTGCTTAGAACATCCATCATTTTCAGCAGCAGCTTAACATGAAAATTGCTTTCTGTAGCACAAGGAATACTTTCCACTTAAAATACGGAGCAATACATTTTTCTTCAAAAGCATTTTTCTTGGTTACAGGTCTGGTTTCTTTTTCCTTAGGTTCTAGGATTTTCTGACAGCCCAGTGACAAAGGTTATTTCCCCCCAGAAACTCGCATAAACTTGGAATAGAAAGATTGGCTTTTTGACCAAATGTTCTCAGGAAAACCAATTGGTAGAAAAGTATACTGACCCTTCTATATGTTGCTTTCAAACTTTCTTACCTTAAAATGTCTCTGAAACAATCAGTTCATGGCATAGCTTCTAGGTTCATCTGCTTAGGGAGCTACCGGTGCCAGAAAAAGTAGTTTTGCTTTTAAAAATCAAATGTGCATTAGTGTGGGCCAAATGTACTGGCAAGAAGTGTTTTCAAGGACAGTGTAGTGGTTTCTGGGGTGGAACTAAGGGATGAGGACCGGTGCATTCTGTCAGATAACAATTGATAACATTGGCAACATTAAAATTTGCAGAACACTGATCAGAAATCATCAAATAATCCATTAGAAGAAAATGGGGAGATGGCTACTTTTATGGACGGTGATGAACAATGCAAGAGAAAAGATGATGTCCAATTTTGTTTTTAAATCTGGATTTGAATTTCATTGGGAAAATGCTGGCTGGGAGTTCGTGCCTTTGGTAAGGGTGGGGCATCCTGAAAAGTTAGAGGTGCATCTATTCACTTGCTCACTCTGCAGATAATACCTGTGAAGTATAAAATGAAAACTATAGGAGTTTAAAATGTTAGTTAAAAGTAATTACTGTTATATTAAAAGCTTCAGTGACCTGGAGCTCTATTAGTGAGTCGTACACTTCCAAGCAAGAAGTGATTTTTAGAATGGAAGTCCTAAAAGGATAAAACTAGGTAATGTTAAAGGCATTAGGGAACTCTGCTTGATTCATTTATTTATTCCCTTAGACATTTGTCAATCTGACAAGTATTTATGATGCCTACTATGTGTCAAGTACAGTTCTTAGCCCTGGAGAAAGAGTGGTGAGCAAAGAGACAGGCTTATGTTCTTGTTTTTTGTTTTGTTTTGACACAAGTAAACAAAAAGTATATATGCTTGCATGCATAGTGAAAGAAAAAGAAAACTAGTAAAGGGAATACAAAGTGCCAGGGGAGGGTAGGTCTGACAGGTAGATTTGTTTATGGTTAGGTATACAGAGAAGGAAGGGGAGCAGTTATGGAAGAGAGGAATCCATTGGCTGTTAGAAGTTGCTTTTTATGAGATGGGGAACCTGGGGAAAGAGGAGGGTAGCAGAAGGATCTGGGGAAGTGTTAGTGGGAAGTCAAAAGTTCCTTCTGGGTATGTTGGAAATGCCTATTAGATATTCAAGTGAAGATACTGAGTTGGCAGTTGGATAGCAAACCTGCAGCTCAGGGAGAAGTCTGGGAGTCAGGGTTCCATATGTCAGTTTGGGAGTCATGAGAATATTCATGATATTTGAAGTTCCAGGACTGGTTAAAATAATATAGGAGGTGAGAGGTATGAGTATTAATGGAAGAGAAGCATGAGGGTTGAGCCCAGGGGCACTCCAACATTGGAAGGTCAAGCAGGGAAGGAACAACCAGCAACAGAAACTGAGAAGGCATTGCCAGTGTGGTGGGAAGAGATCCCAGAGTGTGTGGGGTCCTAAAAGCCAAGTGGTTAAAGAAGCCATGAGAGACCATTGATGACAAGTGTTGCTAAGAGCAAAAGGAATCAAGAGAAATAAAATTTGTTTAAAATGGAAGACACACAAAATAAATCAGGAAGGAAGAACACGTGATAAAGGCGAGGGAGAGAAATATAAGTATAGTAACTGGCTATTTAGTCTTTGCCTATCTCTCATGCAGCTTCCTTTTGGAACATTATCTATCACGATTTAAATCATAAAACGAGGCATTTACCTCTATGAATCCCCAAGGAAACCTTGCTTTGTAGTACAAGAGGCAGTTATATCCAAAGTAGCTAGAGACTGCAGTCCTATGCCATTTGATATAATTTAATATCCTCTCATCCCACCTTTCCCAACATCTAATCACACAGCAGGCAGGTGCAGTACATTATTTCATTGTAATACATGTCAGTACACACCACATCTGTCCACTTCTGATGTCCTCCTCTCAGCTGGCATCCTCCCTTGCCTGCACTACTACAACTACTTCTGTGTTTATTCATTGGAGAGTCGGCCACCAAGATGAGATTCCGTGTACAAGAGATTTATTGGGAGAAACACCTGTGAGGGATAAATGAGAAGCAAGCAGAAGTAGGCAGAAATAGCCTTCCGACTGCCTGAAAAAAAGAGGGAAGGCAGAACATTCCACCTGTGAAAAAAAGAGGGAAGGCAGAACATTCTTTAGGCAATGGAGCAGTTTAAAAAAAGTTCCAACCAGGATGGTATGGAGTCCTTAGTCAAAGTTGCCCATTAGTGGGGTCCTACATCCTATAGGAATGGGCTAGCACACTGTGCCCAGGCATGAGCAGGGATTGACTAGGGCTTGGGGGAGAGTGGCAGAGGGGAATAGGGGTTTGACTTCAGCTCAGTTGTGACGATGGGACCGCAATGAAAGCCACAGCTGAGGCTGTCAGTCAACAAAGCTCCTCATAGCCAGTTCTTTTAAAGGGAATTTTAGCTTAATATGGTTGGAATCATTAAATTTTAGTAACTTAGAGAAGGGGCCCCACAGAGCTGAAATTCAAAGTCCCTGGAGAGGTACCAGCTGGATGGTGCTAGTATCTCTGAGGCTGGTTTTGGGAATGCTGGAAAAGTTGTACACTCAATGCAGGTGCTATTGCAGGAAGGTAAAGAAGCATTGCTCGGAGGAACTGCCATCCACAGGAGGTCTTCAGGAAGTGGATGGCAAAGAACAAGTCTCTTCCTTCTCCTCCAGCTTTGTATCTCCTTTATAGCCTCTCTTTGGGGAGCTGACCAGGGAAGGAGCCGACAAAGCAGAAACAGGGTTTGTAGAGTCCCAAATGCAGCATCACAAGGCAGAGTAAAGAAGGGTGGGTTTGGGGCTGAGGGACAATAACTTAATACCTTAATATTGGCGCATCACGTGAACTGCTTTCCATTGTTTTTGTACTCCTATGTTTTGTTTCACCCTTTATGGTGGATCTACATGGATCCCTGGCCCCTGCTGATATATGAGTAGCCTTGGGTCATCTTTCCAGATCCAGGCAGAATGAAATAAAATAGCACATCAGAGATGTTTCTGCTCTGGAGACTATTCTGTTTCTAGTTCCCTTAAGACTAGAACCAGAATGCTTTCTCACAGAGAGAAATGCCCCCTTCTATCTTTTGAATCTTGATTTCTGCTAGTGAGTCCTGTTAACTGAGGCTTAACAACCAGTTCAGTATCCGAATCCTTTACAAAGGAGCCTCCCTAAGCTGTTCTGGTCACAAGTTTTTCCAGTTTACTTTCAAGTAAGCACTAAGATGTTCATTAAATGTTGCTTGAACTAACAAAATTGGTTCAGCAGCCCTGGACAACCAGGAATGTGTGTGTAGAGAGGTCATTTATTATAGAAGTGTACAGATCCCTTTAAAGTCTTCCTCTTAAAGACCACATATTAAAATTTTTAGAATTTGCAGGCCAAAAGGCAATCAAGGATCTTATGTAGGTACTTACATTAGGGTTGCCAAATAAATTTTTAAAAAATTTTAATTTAAATTCTAGTTATTTAACATACAGTGCAATATTGGTTTCAGGAGTAGAATTTAGTGATTCATCATTTATATACAACACCCAGGGCTCATCCCAACAAGTGTCCTCCTTAATACCCATCACCCATCTAGCCCATCCCTCACCCACCTCCCTCCACCATCCCTCACCCACCTCCCTCCACTATCCCTCAGTTTGTTCTCTATCTTTAAGAGTCTCTCATGGTTTATTTCCCTCTCTCTTCCCCCACCCCCCATATGTTCATCTGTTTTGTTTCTTAAATCCCATATGTGAGTGAAATCATGTGGTAGTATAAATATTGCCTTCTATAATATTTGGGGCATACATAAAAATTATTTGTCATTTATCTGAAATGCAAATCTAATTCAGCATCTAATATTTTATTTAACAAATTTGGAAACTATAGCTTATATAATAATTTAAAATGTAGTCACTTAAAAATATGGAAACTATGCATAGCTCCTGGGCCATAAAAACCACAGGTGGCTGTCCAGTTTAGGTCCAAGAATTGTAGTTTGCTGACTTCTGCCCTGTTGTATCATTCAGGCTCCAGTTTAAAGAAACAGAAACCTTGCAGAAAGGGATATAACAAATAAACTGACATGCTTACAAAAATCCCTTAAATAGCTGGAGGGGTAGGCTTTATACTGGACTTCCAAGAATGAACCCCTGAACAGCGTGGCAGAGCTCTCCCGCCAAGGAAGCCATTGTCCCAGTCTCTGTCTCCAGTATTATGCTCCTCAGCCTCTAGCAGGCCTGTTGGCTCCAGGAACACACCATTGGAGAGTGGGGGAATCTGGAAACCACTTGGAGAACTGTTGATTTCATAGTCACATGGTGTCTGCTAATGAGTACCAGCTGGCTATATCTAAAGTGCTGTCTCTCTCTCCATTTAAGTCAACTCTGAATATAAGTCTTGTGCATATGCATCTGATTGGCAGAGTCTGTGTCACCACAAGGGGACTGAGAAACAGACGTTTTAGCTTTCTGCAGAATATGGAAAGCTGATTATAAAAAGAGAAGATTTTATGTGGAACAAATCTGTTTACCATACTTGCTATCTTCTTCGTTCTCTGACTTCTCTTAGGTCTCTCATTACCTGGGCTGGCACTGCACAGAAGATTTTGACTTGCATCTCTAAAACTAGGAGTCAGGTCTGCAATGGTATACCAGTGACCATAAATATTCTCCTTTCTATTCTAGAACCTCATCATTCCTCTGTTTTATTCTTGACAGGAGGAAGGCAGAGCCTTTGTTCCCTATGACTTTGTTTACTTCAATGAGTAATTCCCTAAATCTCGTGATTTTTTTTTTTTTACTTCATCATTATGACTGTAGCCTCTCAATTTAAATTGTTAAGTGTATTATTCTTTCTCAATCCAATGCAAATAGAGCATAGAGACAAGGCACCAGACACAAAGTAGAATTCAAACAAAACCATTTACATGAAAAAGTCAAATGAAACATAAGATTGTTATGCATGATTTATACTTGACATAGTTGACTCGTTAATGACAACCATTCATAAAGACTTTGAGAGAATTTGGACTAAGTTTGAAGTTACTCCCTTTCTCAAAATATCTCAGTACATGCATTCACTGAATTTTTTTTGTTCTTTCTCAGAGGCAAGCTGTTTATCCTTCCTCCAGAGCTAAGCATTTAGCCTATGCTCTGGGTTCAATTTCTTTCTAACTTCTTCATGCCTTACACCAACAATTAGTCTCTCCTTCTCTATGGGTATCTTCCTCTCTTCTGAAAACACACTCAGTACCCCTGATTTTGTGTATATCTTTTGATTTTGCATCTCTTGAATTATTACCCATATTTCTTCTTTTTTTTCCCCCACAAAAGTTCTGAAAAGAGTGGTCTACATTTATTGCCTCTACCTCTTACCTTTCACTTCTTTTTTTTTTTTTTTAAAGTTTATTTATTTATTTTGAAAGGCGGGGAGGGGCAGAGAGAGAGGGAGACAGAAAATCCCAAGCAGAGAATCCCAATCCCAAGATTCTCAGACAGAGAATCTCCCCACTGTCAGCTTGGAGCCCCATGTGGGGCTCAAAACTTAATGAAACTGTGAGATCACGACCTGAGCCGAAACCAAGAGCCAGACACTGTACCAACTGTGTCACCCAGGCGCCCCACTTACCTTTCATTTCTTATCCTTTTGCAATCTTGCTTCTATTCCAACAACCAGCCAAAAAAATCTCCTTTCAAGGGGACAGTTTGGTCTTTTAGTAGGCAACCAAGGGTCCTTTCTCAGGTTGCCTTCTTCATCTTTTCCTATCATTTGAAGCTATTCATACTTCTTTACCCTTTTTTGAATTTCTTTTTCTTCAATCTCTGTGATGCCACATTGTTTTATTTCCTCTTACTGTATGGCTGTGACTATTTTTGCTTTCTTTTTTTTAAAATTTTTTTTTTCAACGTTTATTTATTTTTGGGACAGAGAGAAACAGAGCATGAACGGGGGAGGGGCAGAGAGAGAGGGAGACACAGAATGGGAAACAGGCTCCAGGCTCTGAGCCATCAGCCCAGAGCCTGACGCGGGGCTCGAACTCCCGGACCGCGAGATCGTGACCTGGCTGAAGTCGGACGCTTAACCGACTGCGCCACCCAGGCGCCCCTATTTTTGCTTTCTTTACTTTTGCCAGCCTTGTGAGCCTGTTCCACCAGTTACTCCTTTTCTCTTGTTTTATTTTTAAGCTTTTATTTTTCAATGACCATTTCCCTGAAAACATACTTCAACCTCTGTATTCACAGAAAAGAAAAATCCTTCTGTTGAGCCTGACATCTCCACAAGTTTTTGTCCTATTTCTCACACTGTTTTCACTCCAGAATTCTTGAGAGTTTAGTGTATTTATACTCTCTTCACTTTCTTACAGCTTAATCTCTTGTACATGACTTCCACAACTTCTGTCCTTCTCTATTCCTTAAAGTTCTTTCCTTCTTTAGACTCCATGACCTTCCATATCCTGGTCACTTTACTATCTCTTGGTGGTTCCTTTTGTGCTTACTTCTTTCCATGCTCTCCTTCTCATGCTTAAAAGTGGGTATTTTCTTTTTTTTTTTTTTTTTTCAACGTTTATTTATTTTTGGGACAGAGAGAGACAGAGCATGAACGGGGGAGGGGCAGAGAGAGAGGGAGACACAGAATCGGAAACAGGCTCCAGGCTCCGAGCCATCAGCCCAGAGCCTGACGCGGGGCTCGAACTCACGGACCGTGAGATCGTGACCTGGCTGAAGTCGGACGCTTAACCGACTGCGCCACCCAGGCGCCCCAAAAGTGGGTATTTTCTAAAGTTATATATTTTTTTTATCTCTGTAATTTTCCTCTGATACTGTCATTCCTGCCTACAGTTTCAGCTTTTAGATGACTCCTACATTGCCATCTCCAGCTCTTTCTAAATTCTTTCATTATGGTTGTTTTGATGGACAAAGTTGAGTGCTTGAAAATGGGCCAGGATGGGAGCTGTAGTCAGAGGAGGATCACTGAGGCAACAAGAACTTCTAAGAGCTATTTCAAGTTAAGTTCTTTAAGAAGAGTCAAGAGTCAAACTGGAGACTCTAAAAATCAATGGTAAGTGCTTACTCAGGAAAAGGAATATAAATGAAGAATAGAACCGAGTCAGGGTCAGCTCAAAACAAAACAAAAAAGGATTGAATGGAAGCAAGTTTAAAACAAGCTATAAACATCCAGAATCATTCCCCAAAAACAAATGTTTTTTGGGGAATTCATGGGTCATCTCAGATAGCAGAGGATATGTGGTGGGTGGTGCCAGATTCACCTCAAGGTGCAGATTCTAGGCAGTCAAGTCCAAACTCTCTTAGGTCCCTTGCTTCTGTCTGCTATATTTCTCCACATAGGTTGCATTCTGGAAACTAATGTTCTTCTCCTTCTCCTCCACCTCCACCACCACCTCCTCCTTCTTTGACAAAAACACTGCCATTCTATTATCAACATCATCCCAAACCTTTGGGCTTTGACTTCTCTCTCAACTCCCACATCTAATGGGTTGCCAGATCCTGCCAACTCTTTATGATATTTCTTATATTTGTCTTCTATTTCCAATGTTTTTTCCCCCTTCGTTTACTCTTACCTGGACATGTCAATGGTTTTATAATAGATTAAAAATTTTTTATTTTAGAGATAGAGCATGTGAATAGAGAGGGGGGACAGGGGCAGAGAGAGAGAGAATCTCAAGCAGGCTCCATGCTCAGCATAGGGCCTGACACAGGGTTCAATCCCACGACTACGGGATCATGACCTGTGCTGAAATCGAGTCGGGTGCTCAACTGACTGAGACATCTAGGTGTGCCAGTTTTATAATACACTTTTTAATGTTCATTGTTTGTGTTTGAACTTTTTTTTTTTTAAATGATGAAATTACGTATGCATGCCAATTGCTTGCTTCTGAGGCACAAATGATTTGAGGAATACTAATTGGATAAGGACACTGCATTATAAGGATGGTATAAGAAAGTGTGCTTTCTTGGGTGTCCCTTGGTATAGCTCCCTGAGGTCCCTTTGCCCCACTTAGGTGCCCTATAAGTCGATTCATATGTTTGACATCATGATGTTGGTCTGTACCCCACTTATATCAACTCTCTCCAGATCTTTAAAAAATGTTTCTTTATTTTTGAGAGAGAAACACACACAGAGTATATGCAGAGGAGGGGCAGAGAGAGAGGGAGACACAGAATCTGAAGTAGGCTCCAGGCTCTGAGCTGTCAGCACAGAGCCCAACATGGGGCTTGAACCCACAAACTGTGAGATCATGACCTGAGCCAAAGTCAGATACTTAACTGACTGAACCACCCATGTGCCACTAGACTTTTTTTTTTTTTTCAATATAAATTTTAGTTAGTTAACATACAGTGCAATATTGGTTTCAGGAGTAGAATTCAGTGATTCATCACTTACTACAACACTTGGTGCTCATCACAACTGCCCTCCTTAGTACCCATCACCCATCTAGCCTATCTCACCACTTCCCTCCATCAACCCACAGTTTGTTCTCTGTCATTAAGAGTCTCTTGTGTTTTGTTTCCCTCTCTCCTCTTTATTTCCTGCCCCATATGTTCACTTGTTTTGTTTCTTAAATTCCACATATGAGTGAAGTCATATGGTGTTGTCTTTTTTTGTTTACCTTATTTTGCTTACCATAATACATTCTAGCTCCATCCACATCATTGCAAATGGCAAGATTTCATTCTTTTTGATGGCTGAGTAATATTCCATTGCATATATATACACCACAGCTTTTTTTTAAGTTGGATTTTATTTATTTATTTATTTATTTATTTATTTATTTATTTTAATATATGAAATTTATTGTCAAATTGGTTTCCATACAACACCCAGTGCTCATCCCAAAAGATGCCCTCTTCAATGCCCATCACCTACCTTCCCCTCCCTCCCGCCCCCCATCAACCCTCAGTTTGTTCTCAGTTTTTAAGAGTCTCTTATGGTTTGGCTCTCTCCCACTCTAACCTCTTTTTTTTTTTCCTTCCCCTCCCCCATGGGTTCCTGTTAAGTTTCTCAGGATCCACATAAGAGTGACAACATATGGTATCTGTCTTTCTCTGTATGGCTTGTTTCACTTAGCATAACACTCTCCAGTTCCATCCACATTGCTACAAAGGGCCATATTTCATTCTTTCTGATTGCCGCGTAGTACTCCATTGTGTATATAAACCACAATTTCTTTATCCATTCATCAGTTGATGGACATTTAGGCTTTTTCCACAATTTGGCTATTGTTGAGAGTGCTGCTATAAACATTGGGGTACAAGTGCCCCTATGCATCAGTACTCTTGTATCCCTTGGATAAATTCCTAGCAGTGCTACTGCTGGGTCATAGGGTAAGTCTATTTTTAATTTTTTGAGGAACCTCCACACTGCTTTCCAGAGCGGCTGCACCAATTTGCATTCCCACCAACAGTGCAAGAGGGTTCCCGTTTCTCCACATCCTCGCCAGTATCTATAGTCTCCTGATTTGTTCATTTTGGCCACCCTGACTGGCGTGAGGTGATATCTGAGTGTGGTTTTGATTTGTATTTCCCTGATGAGGAGTGACGTTGAGCATCTTTTCATGTGCCTGTTGGCCATCTGGATGTCTTCTTTAGAGAAGTGTCTATTCATGTCTTCTGCCCATTTCTTCATTGGATTATTTGTTTTTGGGTGTGGAGTTTGGTGAGCTCTTTATAGATTTTTGATACTAGCCCTTTGTCTGATATATCATTTGCAAATCTCTTTTCCCATTCTGTTGGTTGCCTTTTAGTTTTGTTGATTGTTTCCTTTGCTGCGCAGAAGCTTTTTATCTTCATGAGGTCCCAATAGTTCATTTTTGCTTTTAATTCCCTTGCCTTTGGGGATGTGTCAAGTAAGAAATTGCTGTGGCTGAGGTCAGAGAGGTCTTTTCCTGCTTTCTCCTGTAGAGTTTTGATAGTTTCCTGTCTCACATTCAGGTCCTTTATCCATTTTGAGTTTATTTTTGTGAATGGTGTAAGAAAGTGGTCTAGTTTCAACCTTCCGCATGTTGCTGCCCAGTTCTTCCAGCACCATTTGTTAAAGAGACTTTTTTTCCATTGGATATTCTTTCCTGCTTTGTCAAAGATTAGTTGGCCATACGTTTGTGGGTCTAGTTCTGGGGTTTCTATTCTATTCCATTGGTCTCTGTGTCTGTTTTTGTGCCAATACCATGCTGTCTTGATGATGACAGCTTTGTATTAAAGGCTAAAGTCTGGGATTGTGATGCCTCCTGCTTTAGTCTTCTTCAAAATTATTTTGGCTATTCGGGGCCTTTTGTGGTTCCATATGAATTTTAGGATTGCTTGTTCTAGCTTCGAGAAGAATGCTGGTGCAATTTTAATTGGGATTGCATTGAATGTGTAGATAGCTTTGGGTAGTATTGACATTTTAACAATATTTATTCTTCCAATCCATGAGCACGGAATGTGTTTCCATTTCTTTGTATCTTCTTCAATTTCCTTCATAAGCTTTCTATAGTTTTCAACATACAGATCTTTTACATCTTTGGTTAGATTTATTCCTAGGTATTTTATGCTTCTTGGTACAATTGTGAATGGGATAAGTTTCTGTATTTGTCTTTCTGTTGCTTCATTATTAGTGTATAAGAATGCAAGTGATTTCTGTACATTGATTTTGTACCCTGAGACTTTGCTGAATTCATGTATCAGTTCTAGCAGACTTTTGGTGGAGTCTATCAGGTTTTCCATGTGTAATATGTCATCTGCAAAAAGTGAAAGCTTGACTTCATATTTGCCAATTTTTATACCTTTGATTTCCTTTTGTTGTCTGATTGCTGATGCTAGCACTTCCAACAGTATGTTAAACAACAGCGGTGAGAATGGACACCCCTGTCGTGTTCCTGATCTCAGGGGGAAAGCTCTCACTTTTTCCCCATTGAGGATGATATTAGCTGTACACCACAACTTCTTTATCCATACATCAACCATTGGACATTTGGATTCTCTCCATAGTTTGGCGGTTGTTGATAATGCTGCTATAAACATTGGGGTGCACTTACCCCTTCAAATCTGTTTTTTGTATCCTTTGGGTAAATACCTAATAGTGCAATTGCTGGATTGTGGGGTAGTTCTATTTTTAGTTTTTTGAGGAACCTCCATATTGTTCTCCAGCGTGGCTGCACCAGTTTGAATTCCCACCAACAGTGCAAGAAAATTCCCCTCTCTCCACTTCCTTGCCAACACCTGTTATTTCTTGTGTTACTAATTTTAGCCATTCTAGTAGGGGTATGAGGTTGTATCTCAACGCAGTTTTGATTTATATTTCAATGATGAGTGATGTTGAGCATCTTTTCATGTGTCTGTTAGCTATCTGGATGTCTTCTTTGGAAAGGTGTCTATTCATATTTTCTGCCCATTTCTTTACTGGGTTATTTGTTTTTTGAGTGTGAGTTTGATAAGTTCTTTGTAGAATTTCGACACTAACCCTTTATCAGATACGTCATTTGCAAATGTCATATATCTTCTCCCATTCCATAGACTGCCTTTTAGTTTTATTGATTGTTTTCTTTGCTGTGCATAAGCTTTTTACCTTGATGAAGTCCAATAGTTCATGTTTGCTCTTGTTCCCCTTGTCTTCAATGACATGTCTAGTAAGAAGTTGCTCTGGTTGCGGTCAAAGAGGTTGCTGCCAGTGTTCTCTAGAATTTTGATTTAGGTTCCCTGTGTCACATTTAGGTCTTTCATCCATTTTGAATTTATTTTGTGTATGGTGTAAGAAAGTGGTCCAGTTTCATTCTTCTGCATGTTGTTGTCCAGTTTTCCCAACACCATTTGTTTGTTGAAGAGACTGTCTTTTCCGTCGGATATTTTTTTCCTGCTTTGTCGAAGATTAATTGACCATATAATTGTGTGTCCATTTTTGGATTTTCTGTTCTGTTCCATTGATCTATGTGTCTGTTTTTGTGCCAGTATAATACTCTCTTGATGACTACAGCTTTGTAATATACATTGAAATCTGGAATTGTGATGCCTCCAATTTTGTTTTTCTTTTCAGGATAGCTTTGGCTATGGGGTCTTTTTGTGGTTCCATACAAATTTTAGGATTGTTTTTTCTAGCACTATGAAAAATGCTGGTGGTTCAGACTACTTTCATATGCATCTATTTGTAACTCTCACAAGTTACAGCATAAAAGGAAACAGTTTATATTATAGATGCACACAAGTACATTTATTTTACTTGTGAAAAGATGTTTATTTTAAGGGTGATTTTTAGAAATTAATGTTTGCGCATCCGCCTATATAAGTGTGTGCATGCATGTGTGTGTGTGTGTGTGTGTGTGTGTGTACTTTTTTCTTTTCTAAACATCTAATCATTCCACACTTTGCTGAAAGATGGAAATTCATCAAATATAATTCTGACTGACATTATTCATTCTTCATAGAATAATAAAGAAATACTATTGCCTCCAGGCCCTATACAATTTGATCTCAATATAATATTCCAATATGCTGCCACAAATTCTTTTTGGAAGAAGACAAAATAAATGAACAAATAATTTATCAACATTCTTTTCAAAGACTTCCTTACTATATTTAGATCATGGGAAGCTGTCTTCTATTTCTGCAACTCTTTTTTGTCATAATGCTCACCCCTTTTATGAGTTTTCTTTATGAACTAGACTTACATATACCTCTTTCTTCAAGCATTTTTGGATGGCCCCAACCCATCATATGACTCTTAAGGTGGTACAAATCTTTATATTGATTTCAACCTTTGTTATATACCTCCTATCATTCCTCAAGTTTTAATGAGTCTCATGTCACTGTGTCTAGGAATTACTGGACCATAGGAAGTTTTTATTACTTCTACCCAGATGACCCAGAGATTTGAGAGTTAATGGCATATAACTTACTCTTCACTGAAAAGTTTTACCTTGTATCATTTGTATCTAGGTCTTAGTCATCTCAAATCAGAGAAGCTCAGGAAAGCAACTAGACATCATGGTTTCATTCCCTTGCCCTCCCTTATCTAGAACTTTCTTCTCAGAGATGTAGCTATAATAGGTCTCAGAGTTTTTGTTTTGTTTTTATATTTATATTTTATTTTTATTTTTTGTTTCAAGTTTTTATTAAATTCCAAGTTAGTTAACATGTAGTGTAATATTTATTGGGTTTTAGGAGTAGAATTTAGTGATTCATTCCTTACATATAGTACTCAATACTCATCATAACAAGTGCCCTCCTTAATACCCATCACCCATTTAGCTCATTTCCCACCCATATTCTTCCATCAACCCTCAATTTGTTTTCTATAGTTAAGAGTCTCTTATGGTTTGACTTCCCCTGTCTTTTATTTCCTTCCCCTATGTTCATCTATTGTGTTTCTAAATTCTACATATGAGTGAAATCATATGGTATTTGTCTTTGACTGACTTGTTTCACTTAGCATAATACACTCTAGCTCCACCCATGTCATTGCAAATGGTGAGATTTCATTCTTTTTCATGGCTGAGTAATATTCCATTGAGTGTATATATGTGTGTGTGTGTATACCACATCTTAATTTTTTTAAGTTTATTTATTTATTTATTTTGAGAGAGATAAAGAGAGAGAGAGAGAGAGAGAGAGAGAGAGAGAGAGAGAGAATGAATGGGGAGGGGTAGAGAGAGATAGAATGAATGGGGAAGGGTATAGAGAGAGAGGGAGAGATAGAATCCCAACCAGGATTCATACTATCAGCACAGAGCCCAGTGTGGGGCTTGATCTCATGAACTGTGAGATCATGACCTGAGCCAAGATCAAGAGTCAGATGCTTGACCAACTGAGCCACCTCAGTGCTCCTATATCATATCTTGTTTATCCATTCATCACTCAATGGACATTTGGGCTTTTGCCATAATTTGGCTATTGTTGATAATGCTGCTATAAACATTGAGGTACATGTGCCCCTCTTAATCAGTATTTTTGTATCCTTTGTGTAAATACCTAGTAGTGCAATTATTGGGTCATATAGTAGTTGTTCTATTTTAACTTTTTGAGGACCATCCATACTATTTTCCAGAGTGCCTGCCCCAGTTTACATTCCCATCAACAGTTCAAGAGGGTTCCCCTTTCTCCACATCCTTGTGAACATGTTTCCTATGTTGTTAATTTTAGCCATTCTGATGGGTGTGAGGTGGTATCTCACTATGGTTTTTATTTGTATTTTCCCGATGATGAGTCAGATTGAGCATCTTTTCATGTGTCAGCCATCTAGATGTCTTCTTTGGAAAAGTGTCTGTTCATGTCTTCTGCCCATTTATTAACTGGATTGTTTGTTTTTTGGGTGTTGCGTTTGATAAGTTCTTTATAGATTTTGAATACTAATTCTTTATTAGATATGTCATTTGCAAATATCTCCTCTCATTCTGTAGGTTGCCTTTTGCTTTTATTGATTTTTTCCTTCAGTGTGCAGAGCTTTTTATC
Source organism: Lynx canadensis (assembly GCF_007474595.2). Classification (NCBI taxonomy): domain Eukaryota; kingdom Metazoa; phylum Chordata; class Mammalia; order Carnivora; family Felidae; genus Lynx; species Lynx canadensis. Next base: position 67,381,305 of record NC_044307.1, read on the forward strand.
TTGATAAAGTCCTAATAGTTCATCTTTGCTTTTGTTTTTCTTGGTGTCAAAGTTTTTGTATCTATCACTGTTGCTACCAGCCTGCATAACCATTATACTGAAAATGTTAATAATAAGCTTAGTTTTCTGAAGATACATATGCAGATATCATTTAGGTAAATAAAACAAGATTTAATTATGTCAGGTGAACATAAAGAAGTGATTTCAGGGGCACCTGGGTGGCTCAGTCGGTTAAGCGTCTGACTTCGGCTCAGGTCATGATCTCACGGTTCGTGAGTTCCAGCCCCGCGTCAGGCTCTGTGCTGATGGCTCAGAGCCTGGAGCCTGCTTCAGATTCTTTGTCTCCCTCTCTCTCTGCTCCTCCCCCTACTCATGCTCTGTCTCTCTCTCTCTTTCAGAAATAAATTTAAAAAAATATTTAAAAAAAAAACCTTAAAAAACAAAGTGATTTCAATCAGAACTACAATAGAGAAGTCACAGTGCTATTTAGGGATAGATGGAGGTGTAAGTTTATGGAACCCTCAGATAGAATTTACTAGTAGACACACAGTTGCACTTGTTAAGTTTGAGTGAGCAAGGATCATGTCAGATCTCATAAATTTCAGAGTTGCACAATGTACAATCTGATTTCATAGGTACAAGGCACTGTACACTCAGTACACTTAGCCTTGAACATCTATCATACTCAACCTCCAGAGCTATCCTAGCATGGGCCAAACACATTCCTAAGTTAATTTCTGTAAAGCTATAACAAAAGTCTATTATCCAGATGTCTTTGGGAATCTGGAATTTGGCAGGCCTTTAGACCTGCCACTGGGCCCATTCTGTGTAAGACTTATGGATCTGTAGCAATCTCTACTTGTTCCTTTTCCTGTGTCACCAAGATTTTGATGCCTAATGATGTCTTTTATATTTTTGTAAGACTTTGTGATCAAATAAGTAAAACATTTTTATACATTTTGCATTCATAATGCCTAGCTCACCCTATTGCATCTAAAACTATCATTTCATCAAGCATTTGTTGTGTACTTACTGAGTTTTAAGCACTATAATAAATGCTGGAAACACAAGTAGACCATGACTTGATTTGTGGCGTGGAAGAATTCAGCATATTAGCAAGTAGGACTGGAGCAGCCATGAAGGTGTACTTCTCAGCAATCCCTTTGAGACAGAACCTGCTGCTCCTTATAGTTATCTGACGACTGCTGTGCTTTGGGGACTTAAAGCAGTATTAGAGCTGAGGTCAAGTTCCCCCCAAGTAGCTCCCAGTCAATGATTGAGAATTTTGGAGGTGCTAGCCCTGACCATTTTTGCCTTAAGCAAGAGTCCTCCACAGGTAATCTTTGTGCTGGATTTCCCCATTTGCCTGGGCAAGACTTTCTTAGTGCTGCCCTGTGGTCTGAAATTCTTCCTACCCAGGGCTATTTCCTTCTCCTTTCCAATCATAGATGTCAGCCGTGAATTATGTATAGAAGCTTTCTTTGCCAGGTCGTTCTCCTTCTTTATGTTTCATAAACTTGACCCCCGACAAATTTCTTGTATTCCATCTTGGCATCTGCTTGTCACAATACCTGATCTGATAACACACAGACACAAAAAATAATTATACAAACCAGGCAACTATTACAATTAGGGATATGTACAGACTGTAATGAGAAGGAACCTTTCCTGCCTTCCACAAAGAAAGGAAAATGATTGTTTCCTTAATGTTTTCTACTTTACCTTGTTCAAACCCTGCCTTTATTATAGAACATCTCATACTGTATTGTAATTGCTTATTTGTATGTTTGTCTCTCTGTTAGACTGTGAGCTCCTTGAGAGATGACATTTTATCTCTGTGTACTGAAGACTTTTTGTTTTTCTTTTTAAATTCAGCTCAGTATCAAAAATTCTTGTTGAGGAAGGGATGTGAGGCAAGCATCATAGGAAGAACCAATGATCTGTGTTTGAAGAATGAGCTGGCACTTTCTAGGTGAACCAGGAGAATGATGAGTATTTCATAGAAGGACCATCATCTAGAATCATGTGCTTTCACAGAGGCATGAAAAAATATTCAGGAAGTGGCACGTCACTTGGGAAGGCTAGAGCTTATTGTGCTTGGAAATGGAGAATGGGAGACTATGATGGAAAGATAAATTAAAATTGCACAATAGGTACTTGCTGAATGTTTGTATATGAAAACCATATATGTTGCCTTTCAAAAAAATGTTTGAGTAATTGCGTGTGTGTGTGTGTGCATGTGTGGTAAGATGATGTAAGATGACTGAAACAAAAAAGTTCCAGCTAAATTTCATTCTGTATGAAAAGGAAAAGAAAATTATGATGAAAAATGATCTGTGACCATGAGTGTTTCAATTTTCTATAATGAGACCAAGACAAAAAAATTTCTGTTTGCTTATGATACTATAACAATGCAAATACATTCTCTAGTCTCAACCTCAGAGCTATTTCTAATTATTTCTTCTCCTTTGGCAAATGCATCCTATTATATGCCAAATCCTAGGTTTTCCTCTGGATTAATTCAGGAATCACCCTTTCTTTCCCTATCTACAGTATCACTCTTCTTCAGGCACTAGAAGCTTCCTATGGAATCTCCATATTGTGTATCAGTAGCTCTCATTCACACGTTTCAGATCCTTGCTCATTATGGCAAGGAAAGCATTCCACAAGAACTGTTTTTATTTCATTGCTTTTCTTCATCAGGACCTTACGGTGGTTTTCTGTTATTACTCATGACATATAAAGTCCTGAGCCTGGTCTTCAAGGTCCTCTAATTCCTACTTCCAGGTGTCACCATCTAACCACTTTTAGCCTCATGCCTTGATACTTTCCAATATGGCCAAGGGCATTCTTCAATCATTTGCTATTCAGTTTGTTCCTTTAGTCTGTCTTGTACTATTTTCCCGTTTGGAAAATTCTTTCATTTCAACCAGTGTATTTCCTTATTAACCTACCTACGTTTACTCTGAGTATCCTATGGTGTGTGTGTGTGTGTGTGTGTGTGTGTGTGTGTGTGTGTGTGTCTATATACATACACATACCGTATAGTCTGTATAAAGGCCATAAAGTCAATAATTATTTATTGTTGAATAGATTGAAATGATTTAGGAATTCTATCTCACATTGGTAGTTACTTAAGTAATGCCAGGATTTGGAAAACCATCTCCTCTGGTTCTTCTGGTTGTTCTCTTCCCATCATTTCCCATTTCCTACTTTTTTCTGAACAAAGAAATTCCAAAATATAATGGCTGAAAGATTGTAATTTCTTTCTTTCTCACTTTCTCTGGGGTAAGTTCTTCAGGTTGGCAACTGGTTCTACTCCATGCAGGCATTTTACGATCCAGGTGAATGAACAGTGGCATTCCAGTGGCCAACAAGCAACTTCCAAGTGACTTTTCAAGTGACTTTCAACAAGTAGCTTAAGAAGAAGAAAGGGGAAAGAGCAAAAGTTGCGGGCTAAGGAATTCCATGTGAGCAAGTGATATGGAAATTAAATAATTTTTGCTATAGTCCAATAGTGAAGATGTGGGTGTCATCATAGGGCCACTCTAAGGGTGTGGGTGCCATTGGGTAGTTCAGTCCCAGGCTGGGCAGCCATTTCACAACTGCAGCTGGTGGAAGAAGTGAAGATACATTATTTCTTAGTGGACAGCTATCAGTCTGCCATATCTTCTTTTCTTCCCAGAAGGTTGCCATATTCTTCTTATAAACTCAGGTTCTAAAAAACAGGAAAACCTGTGCTTTTTTCTTCTCTAGGCAATAATTTCCGTTTCCTTAAAGTTTGGGCAGTATTACTCAGGTAAAAGATATTATTTCTTGTCTCAGTTACTCTGATAAGTTTGGGGAATCTCTAGTTTGTTTCTGAGATCTTGATATTTATTAGTTATATAGTAAAACTGCCTTGCATTTATGTTGTTAAATTTTCAGAAAAATTCCACAGCAGTAGTTTAATCTGAAGAATACAAAGTTAAAATAATGGGAGACCGCTCTGAACTAAATTTGAAAGCTAATATGGTTCCTTGGGTTCATTAGCATAATTAGTCTTCGGTTGGAAATATTTCCAGTGTAGTTTCCTCTGGTATGATAACTGTGTACTATTTTCTTGCCTTTTACAATTTAGCAAGGAAGAGTATTTTCTAGGTTTGTCATTCTGAAATACAATCTATAACTATATATTCTTTAGTAACCATTAGGTAAGCTGGAGTTTATAAAGGATCAGTTTTGGTAACATTTGTACAATTGTGCTCCACAAATAGCTGGATACAGGAGAGAGGCCTATAACAATTCAAACAATTTTTCTGTGTCTTTTTTTAATTTTCCCCTCTATGTCCTCCCTCCTAACCTAGAGGATACTGCAACTCCACTTCCTTGGCAAAATAATTTCAAGGAGATCTGAAATGAAAGATCACTTATGTTTTAATGGCTCTGCTGTCAACAGCTGACTTTCTGTTAGCAGAACATGCTGTATTTGCACACAGAGGGGAGTGCAAATCACATTCCATGATTTGTATACCATTGGGGCCATCTGAGTTATTGATTGCTAATTTTAGAGATGTTGACAAGTGTAGACAGAAATGCAAAAGATTTTTTTCATGAATTTAGGACAGAAAGGATTTCTACTTACTTTTCCTCATAACACGTTTTTTGGCGCAGAATGATTATCTTTAATCACAGAATTGTGGAGAAACGATGACGTGGCAAATACTTTCTCTATTAATTGCTTAAAGGTCATGGCCTAAAACTTAAGGACTTTTAGGCCAGGGTTAGTTTGATATGATTAGATAGTTGAGCCTAAGAAAGCATTTATAGAAGTTTGTGTGGGTAGGGAAAGCCTGTGGGGAAATAATGCTAATAATGAAAATGATGATGATGATAATAATAAATATGAGAGTTGTTTGTATATCAGGTATCATGCTCAGCATTTTATTTCTATCCTTGTTTATGCAACTACAATCCTTAATTGACTGCACTTTTCTTAAAAAAATTTTTTTTTTTCAGCGTTTATTTATTTTTGGGACAGAGAGAGACAGAGCATGAACGGGGGAGGGGCAGAGAGAGAGGGAGACACAGAATCGGAAACAGGCTCCAGGCTCTGAGCCATCAGCCCAGAGCCCGACGCAGGGCTCGAACTCACGGACCGCGAGATCGTGACCTGGCTGAAGTCGGACGCTTAACCGACTGCGCCACCCAGGCGCCCCTGACTGCACTTTTCTTAAGAAACCAGAGTGATGGGAATGACACCAATACTCTTTAGGGAAACCATTTACTGTTTGTTTGTTTGTTTGTTTAAAAAATGTTTTAAATTTATGTATTTGAGTAATCTCTATACCCAACATGGGGCTTGAACTCACAACTCCAACATCAAAAGTCACATGCTCTTCTGATGGAGCCAGTCAGGAGCCGCAGGGAAACCATTTAAATTGCCCCTCATTTCATTCTAATAGAGGAAGAAAAGTTTAAAAATTCAAGTCTTCAATCCTTAGGATTTTCACTTTGAAGTTTACCTTTCACTGTGTTCATTCCATTAACCCCAGCTGAATGTTTTTTCCTCCAAACTCTGTATTTAAGAGTTAAAAAAAATATAAACAACCATAGACTGACAGAGCAGCTCTGTTCCCTCATATTTACATCTTTGTAATGAAGAAATTTGCAGGGTCATGGGGACTTGGTAAAAGTCTCCACAGGACAGGGTCAGCTGTTTTCCTGTGTATCTAGGAAGGAAAATGAAGGAGAACTCTTCACCCAAAGTTCTAGGAGAATGAATTATCCAGCCCTTTTTATGTTTGGCCTTTTTTTTTTTTCTTCTTAATTTAATCTCTGTGGTCCTGGGGAAGGTGATTTTGTTTCATCCTCACAAGGTGAGCCACACAGGCTGCCAGCTCCATTGGGGATTTTGCACAGTGTCATCCCATGTTGGATGCATGGATGGTATCCAAAGGCAGAAATGAGCTAATGCATTTTATTATAGGATGTTGCTGTAAAAAGCATTTATTCCTAATGGTTCTTTGTCAAAACAGACTATGTGTGGAAAAACTGAAAGTTTCAGGGGAAGTGGAAAGATTCAGCACCTGCAGAGTCAGATACTAGCTCTGTGTAATCCTTGGACATTTGCCACAGAGCTTCAAGAGATACGGTCCTGTTCCTGAAAGGGGTAATGGAGAGGGCTACATGGCTGTTTGTTCTTTACGTTTTTATTTTTAGATTTCAAAGTTTATTTTAAGAACTAAAAGTTACATGAACAAAATGTACCATTACATCATCTTCAGGTTAAGAAGATGACATAATGAGATTCCTTTTTAAAAAGATTTGTCTTCATAGGGGGAAGTTGAGAATTGAGGCATGGATGAAGTAACTTTTTAATCTTTTTTTTTTTTTTCAACGTTTATTTATTTTTGGGACAGAGAGAGACAGAGCATGAACGGGGGAGGGGCAGAGAGAGAGGGAGACACAGAATCAGAAACAGGCTCCAGGCTCTGAGCCATCAGCCCAGAGCCCGACGCGGGGCTCGAACTCCCAGACCGCGAGATCATGACCTGGCTGAAGTCGGACGCTTAACCGACTGCGCCACCCAGGCGCCCCTGAAGTAACTTTTTAGATGTGGTGGCTTGAATTGCTTGATTCCGGTGCCCTTCTTGATATTTCACATAAAATGGAAATAGGCTGTGGCTTTTCCTTTAAAAATGAGCCTTCATTCTTTTTTTAATTAAATTAATTGATTGATTTAATTTTAGAGTGCAAGCAAGAGCAGGGGAGGGGCAGAAGGAGAGAGGGAGAGACAGAGAATATTAAGTAGGCTCTATGCTCAACATGGAGCCTGGCCTGATTCAGGACTTGATCCCATGATCTTGGGGATCATGACGTGAGCCAAAATCAAGAGTTGGAAGCTCAACTGACTGAACCACCCAGTGCCCCAAGGCTTCATTCTTTAAGAACGTGAGGAGAAAAAGTCTGCATTTTGTTTTTGATTGGTGGTGTGACTACAGAGATGTTTGATAAGATTTAAAGATTCTTTTGGGGAGGAAACAACATGGCCCGTGGGATAGATGAAAGGCACAACTCTTTGCTATTCGTAACTCCTGAGAGAATCCAGGGGATTGCGCCAGGTAATAGAGTAACAGCCAGCTGGAACTGTAGGCAAATTGGGTGGGGGTAGCTAGGTTTCCATGGCTCCCTCTGGATGACCAATTTGAATAAGTTCAGCTGGCTCTGGGGCACAGGGGCTCTCCCTAGTTGTCTGTGCCTGGTTCTGGGGCAATTAGTGATAGTACACAGTGGACCTGAGTGTGAGAAGTTGGTAAGGGTTGGGGTGTGGACTTAACTGATGCTCAAGAAAGGGGAGCTGGGTAGCCAGAGCCTCAAAGCTGGGTCAAGATAGCATTAAAACAACAACAACAGGATTCCCAAAGACCACTATGTTACAAGAGATGACAGAATTCCCATTTTAAAATGATTTAAATATTAGTGTGAATTTAAGTAAATAGGGCACATTCAATGCATAGACTCTGTCTGCCTCATGTACTCAACTCTTGCCAGCACCATAGAAATGAGCAGGTAAAAATCAAATCCTGGGAGTTGATGGTAACAGTTCCTTCCTTCTGTCACTTTACTTTTCCAAAGCAGCTTAGAATGGAAGGGAATATGGAAGCCTTTGTGTTTATGCGTCTCTGAAGGTCATGATGTTGCTGCTGAGTTAGGGATAGAAACTCAGCTCTCCTCCAGAGCAGCCTTCCTCTGCTGTAACTGTGGGGACTGAGTTACCCTCCAGTTTAGGATTAGAAAGGAATTTGTGGAAACCTAAGAAATGATCTGAAGGAAAATTGAGTTGCATATACCCTTGACCAGGTGAAAAAAATGTGGGTTTTTTTTTTTGTTTGTTTTTTGTTTTGTTTCTGATTCTGCTTGGGGCTTTAGTTGAGTCTGTTCCTGGCCTCAGAAGACCTCTACCTGGGCTGCGGGTATATATATATTTGATTTACAACAAATGTTCAGGGTACTCATTCAGACCCATGAATTATATTCCAAATGCCCAGATAAGAGTGGAGAGTGCAGGCAAGCAAGAATATTTTCTTGGGCTATTTGAAAATAGGAAGGAGTCTAATGGGGAAGCCCAGCACTAGTGTGGTCTTGACTGATTTTTACCAATTGTCTTTAAGTTTGGCTCTATAAAGAAAATATATTGCTGTAAGTGTCCTACAGGGCCTTACCTCTTGAATTTAGGCGCAGACAAGTTGCTTACCCTGCGGCAAATCCTTATGTTCAATGTTTAAAGGTTTCCCAGGGTCCATACAAAGAAGAATTAATTGGACGACTCCAGGTTTGACTTTATTCTTCTTCAAATATATTCTCAATTTAGTTCAGGGACTAGATGGTCTTAACTCTAGTAGTGAGATATTTGGTAACCCCAACCACAGATTGAGTTATTAGGGTATGGCTTAGGGTAGAGCTTCATTCTAAAGGGTACACATAATTTTTGTTGATGACAATCACATTTTTATGTTTCATCCCTTTGAATCATGAAGTTGAACCCAATTTATACACAAACAGTAAAAACAGCATGTTTGGCCTTTTCTCAAATTTGTTTATGAGGCTTTATTGCTGCCTGAGATTACATTCAGGATCTCTAAACATTGTTACTTGTACAAATGGACTCTGATAAGTACAATCTGTTGTCAGATACAAAGGGATAGAGAAATTTTGAATAAAATGGTACCCTTTGGAAATGTTTCACAGGAAGCACTGAAATCTTTGCCAGAAATTCAAGGTGATGCTAATTGAACCTCCTCATCCATCTCTGATGCTGGATTAAAACTTTAGTGTTAGAGGGGCACTTGAGTTGTTGGTTGGGTGTCCAACTTTGGCTCAGGTCGTCATTTCATGGTTCATGATTTTGAGTCCCATGTCAGGCTCTGTGCTGACAGCTCAGAGGCTGGAGCCTGCTTCAGATTCTGTGTCTCCCTCTCTCTCTCTGCCCCTCCCCTGCTCGTGCTGTCTCTCTCTCTCTGTCTCTCAAAGGTAAATAAACATTAAAATAAAATAAAATAAAATAAAATAAAATAAAATAAAATAAAACAAAATAAAAAACTTTAGTGGTAGAATTCCAGAGAATTCCAGAGAAGTTATTAGAGAATTTTTCCTACCCTAATTTAAAACCTGGAGCAAGAGGACAGACGTTTCATTGATAGGGAAGCTGGAAAGAAGTTCCGCCTTATGGGGTGCTCAGTGGTATGCTACTCATACACTGCCTGCTGGTACTCTGCTCGCTGGTACGCAGCATGCTTTTTGTGCACAGTTGCACATCCTTTCAGCCTCAGCTAGCAGTCTAATCACTGCTGTGATTCTGGACTGTCTTTTGACTGATTTTGAGGTTATATCTGGACATAGGCTCACCCCAGGCCCATGTTGTGGGTCTCTCTCTTCCTGCCCTGGAGCTTCACTGACACTGAGGTTTGGGGACCCATAGGAAACATCCAACCAACACTCAAGCATACACAAATGCCAGGAAGTGTGGGAGAGTTCGCACTAAGCAAGACCACCTTGGACCATTGGGGTACATGAGCCTAAAGGTAAATGCCTCTCCTTTCCTTTCTGAGACACATCCTGTAAGATTTTTTTTTTTTAGAAAATCTGAATTTCTTCCATTTGCAACTTGAAAACTAGTCTTTGTAATGATGTTTCCTTCTTCCACATGTATTCTACTGTCCTTTATCCTTATTTTCTAGGATCACATTCCTGAATACATCATGCCTACATTACCCTTTTTCTTCAGGTTTTGCTTTCAGAGGATCCCAGGGAAAGATTGTTAAAAATTCTATAAATCAGTGCTAAATGACGATTAGAACACTAGAAAAATGGGCAAAGGACCTAAGTTGGCAATTTAATAACCACAACAACAACAAATATATATATATATATATATTTTTTTTGATTAGCAAGAAGTGTAAATTAGAACAAAAATACAAAGCTTTTGTTTTAATAACATTTTGATATAAAATTTTACCTTATAAACTTGATAACGTTGTGGTAAATGTTTGAGGAAATGGTTGCAAACAGTGGTGTGGATGCTAAATTCGAGGTTCATTTGCTAATATCCTTTTGGAAGATAATTCTCCATGAATATTCTCATATTTCTGGAGGCTCTGGGCTTTTGGAGCAAGGGGCGTGTTTTTGAATAGCAAAGGTCTTGGAAGCTAGCGGTTGTGAATTGCTCCAAAGATACACGGAAACTTATCTTCCTTGGAGAAACATTCACTTACCTTCCAGGGTTATAAAGTACTGTTTCTCTTTCTCAGCAGAGGGGGATCGGAATCCATGTGGCAACCACCCTATTTAAGCTATGAATCTCATAATTTGAAGGATCCTGTCTTATGGCACAAACCCTGATGCATGTAGAGGTGAAAATCTGGTCCCCGATGTGTCACCCTGTGGGAATTGGGGCAAGGGGAACCAATGCAGGATGCTACTGTGGGTGCTCTTTGTGCTGTAATAAATGTAATAACTAGTCTATTCTCTGATCCTGAAGTCTGGTATTTCTGTCAGTATGCATATATATAGATATACATACACATGTATATATAACCATGGTAGGCTAACTTGTACACTTGTAAAGTAGCATAAAATCTCTGACCTTTTGTAGGTTTGGACTTAACGTATCTCTCAAAACCAAAGGTAAACATAACCTTTGGGCTTAGTTTTATTTTATTTATTTTTTTAAATATTTATTTTTTGAGATAGAGAGAGACTATGAGCAGGGGAGGGGCAGAGAGAGAGGGAGACACAGAATCCAAAGCAGGCTCCAGGCTCCGAGCTGTCAGCACAGAGCCCTATGTGGGACTTGAACTTACGAACCATGAGATCATGACCTGAGCTGAAATTGGACCCTTAACCAACTGAGCCACCTAGGTACCCTGGACTTAGTTTTAAGCCTCTCTAAACGTATTTTATATGAGTATGTAAGGGCACATATGTTGGGTGCCTGCCCAGCATCCATACCTCCCATTTGCGATAGCACTTAATTTCTTTTGGAGAACTGCCTTCTCTGTTGCATAGCAGCTGTGGAGTTTTTTGTTTGTTTGTTTTTGGGTGGAGGGAAGGGTATTGACTTCATCCTGGTTCCCAGAGTAAGCCTTCGCAGGCCTAAGCAAATCTGCCTAGTATGATATGGCTGCCATGATGGTTAGATCATTCACTAGTCCTTTGACTATCGGTTCATGTTATTTACCTGAACATTATTTTTGCTTAATATTAATTGGGCCAAACAGGGTGAAATAAGTGAAATAAAGGATATTTATTCTGAGGTAGGATGAAGAGAAAAACTTTCTCTAAATGATGTGGGGTACAGGTCCAGAATTGCTGCAGCCAATTGTAAACATTGTGAGAAATTAGGCTGAGGGTTAAACTGTTAATACAAGACTGTGAAAGAATTAGAGAACAGTGGAGCCAGCATCTTGATTAAACCATTCCTGAACTCCCATTGAATTTTCAAGTTATGTGAGTAAATAAAATCCTTTGTTGTTTATGTCATTTTGAATTGAGTTTTCTAGTGTGGGTAATGAAAATCTAACTTCCTGTTAAAGGGGGTAAAAGGGAAAGGGCGTGAGGGGAACAATACTCAGCCTATCTCCTAGTATTAATCGACCCATCTGAATTTCTACCCTCCAAGGTATTCCTTTGTATTAAACTATTGATCTAGATCAGTGCCATCTAAAATAACGTTCTGCCATGATTTGCACTGCCCAATATGGTAAATATTGGGTATATATATATATATATGATTGTTTTTTTATAGTTTATTTATTTATTTTGAGAGAGAGAGAGAGCGAGCAGGGGAGGGGCAGAGAAAGAGGGAGAGAGAGAGGGAGAGTCCCAAGCAGACTCCAGAGTGTCAGCACCGACCCGGGGCTTGATCTTATGAACCTATGAGATCATGACCTGAGCTGAAACCAAGAGTTGGTTGCTCAACCAAGAGTTGCCCAGGCACCTTGCAGGCACATATGACTATTGAGCACTCGAAATGTTACTAGTGAAATGGAGGAAGTAAATAATAAATTTCATTTAATTTTAATTGATTTGAATTTAAACTTAAATAGCTGCATGCAGTTAGTAGCTACTGTACTGGACAATGCAAATATAGATTGCCATCTTAAGAAACAAAGTGCCAAGAAAAAAAATAATTCAGTCTTATCAAATTTTTATATGATTTATTAAAAGCTTCTTCTAGGAAAAGATAAACTTGGGCCTGGAACACAAGAGGTTTGGTGTATTTGATAATTTGATTTTTACATGTTTTGGGGATGGGTCATGTAAAAGAGACCTAGACTAGGGAGACACTTTCACCATTTATCCTTAGTATAAATCTTACCTTTCAAGGATTCACTATCCTGTCAAATTATTTTTGAAAGGGAAAATAGTTGCCAATTTTTCTTGATGTAGGCAGTGTATTTTCTTACATTTTCATTTCACATCAATGAGCATATAAAGAAAACCAGTATAAATAAATATGTCAGGAATTCCTTACAAACCAAGTACATACTCTGTTCCAGATGTGTGAATTTTGAAACGTGACCATATTATATCAATGAAACTCTAATAAAGAAATAAAGGTGAAGTCCTATCATTTTTCTTTCCTCCTTTTCTCTTTTCTTTCTTTCTGTTCCCTTCCCATCTGTATTAGTCTGCTAGGGCTGCCATAACAAAATACCACAGACTGGGTAGCTTAAACAGCAGAAATTAATTTTCTTACAGTTTTGGAGGCAGGAGCTCCAAGATTAAGGCAAGGCCTCTCTCTTTGGCATGCAGATGGCCCCCTTCTTGCCGTATCCTCACATAGCCCTTTCTCTGTGCACACATATCATTCATGTTTCTTCCTCTGATAAGGACACCAGTTTTAGTGGATTAAGGTTCCATCCTGTTAACTCACCTAACCTTAATTACTTTAAAAAAATGTTTATTTATTTATTTTGAGAGAGAGTGTCCAAGTAGGGGAGGGGCAGAGAGAGAGGGAGAGAGAATCCTAAGCAGGCTCCACACTGTCAGCACAGAGCCCCATGTGGCAATCAATCTCATGAATGGTAAGATCATCACCTGAATGGAAATCAACAGTCTTACGCTTAACCAACTGAGCCACCTGGGCACCCCCCTCCCCTCAATTAATTTTTTAAAGGCTCTGTTTCCAAATACAGTCACATTGAGGGTTAGCACTTTAACATATGAATGAATTTGGGGTGAACAAAATCAATTCATAACACTATCTTCCTTCCACAGATATTTGTTAAGGACTTGTGTGAAAGACACGGAGGTTAAAATAGAAACAAGGAAGATATGGTCTCTGTCTTAATAGAGTCCAAGTCTCTCTCTATGGAAGAGAGAAATAACAAGCAACTTAACTAAAAATATAATATGAGTTATCATGGGAGAAGTATAGGCATTATGAAAGTGCAGGAAAGGGGCATCAAACCTCTTGGGTGGATACGAGGGAGGGCTTTTGGAAGTAAGTTGTAACAAACTAATATCTGAATAAAGGGTAGAAAGGAGCCCAGAAAGGCAGTGTGGATTTGGAGGAGGAAGCTGGAGAGAACAGAGAGAGTGAAATCCTGGAGGTGAGATTGACCTCGGTGAGTATAACATGTGATGACAAGTGGAGGACACAGAATTGGTAGAACTTTGTGATTGTTTAGATGGGGATGAGGAAGTATAAGGGAAAGGGACATGGCCAGGACTGCAATAACTTTCTGTAATTCCAGGACAGAGAGGGTATGAAGTGGGGAGAGAAAAAGAGACCGAGGGAGGGTGGGAGGAAGAGAGAGGTCATGTCAGTTGTGTTATGTCATTTGTGGGATCCTATGTTGGTAACACAGTGCTATTTCCCCCTTCACTCCTCTCCTCTGTATTCAGGGACTGGAATCCTGAAAACCACATTTTCTAGACTGCCTGTCAGCAAGTTTCCTGTTTAGATTCTGTCAACGGGAGGCACTTTCATTAGATTTAGAAGTTAGGGAGAAGTAAAGACACTGTTTCAGTGAGAAAGTAATGGGTATCCTGAAACTTTGTGTCCTGAGAATGACCCCTTTCATTGCTATCAGCAGTTGAGCTCATCATTGCTGTCTTTCTGCAACTCCTACACTTGCAACAGTTTTCAAGTCCCTGACTCCCAGATTTAAGTCCCTTCCTATTCAAAATACCTAAAATGATTCTTGCTTTTATTTTTTTAATTAATTAATTAATTTTGGAGAGAAAGAGAGAGAGAGAGGAGAGGAAACAGAGCACGAGTGGGGGAGGGGCAGAGAGAGAGAAAGAGGGAGACACAGAATCTGAAGCAGGCTCCAGGCTCTGAGCTATCAGCACAGAGCTTGATGCAGGGCTCAAACTCACAGAAAGTGAGGTCATGACCTGAACCAAAGTTGGGTGCTTAACTGACTCAGACACCCAGGCGCTCTTGATTCTTGCGTTTCTGATTTAACTCTGAATATCCAACTCCAGAATTCGAGCTGAACATTCCATGACAGCATGCTAGAACTTCCAGATACTTTCAGAACTTGCTGTATTTTCTCTCACATGTTAGGCTCAGTTAGGCTCAGGTGTGAGTATCCTTTTCAAACAGTATTACCCAGGCTTTCCTTCCCACCTTACTCTAGCCATCATCAAAATGAATCTAATCTTCCCATTTTCCCTTCCCTTTCTACTAAACCTGTGTGTATATCTTCTGAAACTCTTTATTTCTGTTTAGCAAACCTCACTGCATCTTAAACATCTCTGAGTGTTCTTTTTAATCTTGCTAAATTAAAATCTGGCTGTCCTTGAGGACACCAGTTTCCCTGAAGTTATTTATCCCAGAGTCATCAATGGGCAATGTTTTCCTTCTTTCCAGTGTTCCCTGGCTGTTTTCAAATAATTTCTCTTGGTTTCTTAGAAGAAATTATTTTTTATTAAGTTTTTAATTTTAATTCCAGTGTAGTTAACATACAATGTCATAATAGTTTCACGTGTACATTTAGAAATTCAGCAATACTATTTATTACACAGTGATTATAATGTACTCTTTAATCCTCATCATCTATTTCACCCATCCTTCTATGCCTTCCCCTTTCGTGACCATCAGTTTGTTCTCTTGTTTTCTATCTCTCTCTTTTTCTCTTTGCTTGTTTGTTTTGTTCCTTAAATTCCACATATGAATGAAATCATATGGTATTTGTTTTTCTCTGACTGACTTATTTCATTATAGTCTTTATCTCCATCCATGTTGTTGCAAATGCAAGATTTCATTCTTTTTTATGACTGAATAATATTCCAGTGTGTGTGTGTGTGTGTGTGTGTGTGTGTGTGTGTGTGTGTGACATCTTATTGATCCATTCATCTATTGATGGGCACCTAGGCTGCTTCCATTGTTTCACTATTATAAATAGTGCTGCAATAAACATAGGGGTGATGTACTCCTTTGATTTAGTGTTTTTGTATTTTTGGGGTAAATAGCCAGTAGTGTGATTGCTGGGTCATAGGGTAGTTCTATTTTTATTTTTTTTGAGGAACCTCCATACTGTTTTCCACGGTGGCTGCACCAGTTTGCATTCCCACCAACAATGCAAGGGGTTCCTTTTTCTGCACATCCTCACGAACACTTGTTTCTTGTGTTTTCAATTTTAGCCATTCTGACAGGTGTGAGGTGGTATCTCATTGTGGTTTTGATTTGCCTTTCCCTGATGATGAGTGATGTTGAGCACCTTTCATGTGTCTGTTGGCTATCTGGATGTCTTCTTTGGAAAAATGTCGGTTCATAGCTTCTCCCCATTTTTAATGGGATTATTTGTTTTTGCGGTTTTTGAAGTAATTATTATCTGCTGATACAATGCCCTACCTTCTCACTGCTGATATACAATTATAGTCACTTGGTTATATGAACTATTCAACTCTCTCCTCTTTGGTATTTGATTTGAAATATTGCCGTACAGAGTTATTTAACATTTGTTATGTATAAAACATTTAGAAAGATGGTGCAAAGTAAGTTCCCTTTTTATCATTGTCATCATCCTCATTTTTCCTTGCTTGCGCCAGAACAAGTAAACATTGCTGGAGAAAATCACATGCTGGGATTATTGGTTTTTCTTGAATTCATGATTACAGCCCTCAAATTGGCCCTCAACCCTTCTCAGCAATCATTACTTTTCTTTATTAAGCTTACTTTCCCACTCAGGGAGATGACTTATTATACTTTCTTCTTTTTTCCTATATCCCACACCCTTTCACTCTCTCAGATGATGATCTCAGCTCACACTTCATTAAGACAATACAGATTAATTTGGAAACTCTCTCATCTTCCCTCCACCACACCATTTCTCCTTCTTCACATCTACACCCACTCCTCTTCCTCCCTTTCTATTTTAATCAAGTAAGTGGCCCTCTTTTGATCACAGCCACTCATTCTAATTGTTCTCTGCACCCTTTCACCCCATTCTTTCTTAAGATTCCACTTCTTGTGTTATCCACTCTTCTGTTGGATCATTACCACCAACCAAAAAAACCTCAAAAAGCTTCAAAAGCAGAAAACTCCCTATAAACACCCTCTGTCAATTCCCATTCATGGTAAGATTTCTAAAATAGTACCCCGCAATTACTGTCACCACTTTCCGACCTCCCATTCACTTTCAGCCCTTGCCAATCTGGTCCCACACCTCTGCAGACACCGAGATGGCTCCTGACGAGGTTGGTGTCTTCGTGTAGCCAAATTCAATGGCCCTTTCTTGGTCTTCATGTTAATCAACCTCACAGTAGCATTTAGCTCAATTCCGCCATTCTCTTCTTTTTGAAGCATTTCCCTATTCTAGTTTATATGACTTCACAGCGCCTTGGTTTCATTAAAAGTTCTGTTATTTTCTACTCAACCTTTGCACTGGGGCATGTTTCTGAGCTGTATATTCAGGTCTTATTCTTACATCATCTCTTAAAGTCCTGAGTCTGTGAATACTAGGATAAAGTGGGGAATAAGATTATGAGCTGAGGAGCTTTACATCTTGGCTCCACCTTTTACTAGCTGTGTGACTTCAAGCAGATTACTTGACTTTGCTGAATCTCAGTTTCTTCATCTATATAATAAGAATAATAGTGCCTTAGTTATAGGGTTATTATGAGGAGTATAATACTTATAATGAGGAGTATAATACTTATAATACATAAGTATAATGTACTTATATATATACTTATAATAATAAGTATAATACTTATTATGAGGAGTATAATACTTATAATACATAAGTATGGCTTACAGTAAGTGCTTAATAAATGTTAGCGGTTATTATATGCTGAAAATGGTCAGAGTTCTATCTCCTGCCTAGACCCCTCACCTAAGATTTAGATCTGCCTATAAGAACTCCACATGGATGACTAGTAGGATCCCCAAATTCACATGTTTAAAACAAAATTTCGATCTTTTTAAGACATTTTTTTTATTTTAGAGAGGGAGAGAGAGAGAGAGCACACATGCACATGAGTGGAAGAGAGGGGCAGAGGGAGGGAGGGAGAGAGAGAGAGAGAAAGAATCTTAAGCAGGCTCCACGCTCATCATGGAGCCTGATGTGGGGCTGGATCATTCCATGACCCTGGGATCATAACCTGAGCTGAAATCAAGAGTCGGATGCTCAACCGACTGAGCCACCCAGGTGCCCCAAAACAAAATTTAGATCTTTATTAGCTTCAAACCCTGTTCCTCTCCTGAGTTTTCACTCCCTCACTAAATGGCATTGTCTTTATTCATTACGCAAAAATTATTTTTGGAACTGGAGTTGCCTGTCAATGTTTCCTATAGTTTTTTTCTTTTTCTTTTCTTTCTTTGTGTGTGTGTGCATGTTCTTAGAAACTTATTATTACAAGTGTTCTTTAAAAATTCATTACATGTACTACAGAATGAGAATAACAAATTCACTGATATAAAACTCTTCCTGTAGTTCTTAACAATCTGAAATTAGAAAATTGAACTGTAACTAGGGTAGAAGAGTTAAAACCATTGTAGTGTTTCTTGGATTATATAATTTTACTAATAGTCAAAAGCATCTTGTTGAACTCCCATGTTTCAAAACTCTCCACTCTGAGTGTGTGTGAATGCGTGTGTGTTGGCATTGGTGTGTTTGCCTGCTAGAAGTTAGGAGAAGAGTGACATGGAGCCTAGAAATAGACGTGTTTCCATGACTCCAATTCTAGAGGACTAGTTTAAATACCTTGGGCAAAGAAAAACAGAGTACATACAGAATTATGCATATCTTTCAAACACTTATGAGATAACCAAATGCTATCAAAATAAGTGATAACTGTCTGTCATGTCTTCATGATTACATTTGCCACTTCTTCCACTTCTAATATTTCTTCCAATGATATTATGATATTTTCTCTTAAGTGGTTATTTCTTTTCTATAATATTCAATTCTGCTGGTCCATGGTTTTTTGGCCATTTTATTTTGGCTTTTATAATGACTCTGAATATAAATATGACATTCTTTTCTGGTGCAGTTTTCAAAGGGAAGGTTTGAGTTCACAAAGAAAATAACTGCCTGGAATTTCATGATGTTAGAGATTCAGTGATCTTTTAGTGACCGTTACAGCCATTATATAATTCCATTTACTAAGCACATACTGTATTCCAGCCACTTGACTAAACAGTTTTCATGCATTATATCATGCAATCATCACAATAACTTTATCAGGTGGGGTATTATTAACTACAAATACTAAATGCAGAAAATGGACTAAAACAGGCTTATTATTTTGCTTAAGGTCATATAGCTAGTAAATGACAAAGCCAGCATTCAAGCCCATGTTCTACTATCCCAAAGCCAGTGCTCTTCATCATTAATTTAATTTAAACCTTTTACATAGCAATTACAGAGAAATAGTTTATTTGGTAGTATGCCCTAATAGTTTATTAAGTGGCTTATTCTTTCTAGATATATTTTGTCTTTTTCCAGTTGATAAATTCCTAATTTTTTTGAGATTTTCATGTGAACAGCTTTATTAATTTTTTTTTTACATGCTGGATAGAAAACCTCATTACCTCATCTCTATTATTTACCCAATTGTAAGATTCAGCTTCCAAGTTCCAGTTAAGGGTTTATAAATCAGTTTTTGTTGTATTCACCATTTCTCTTAGTACTATGGTTTCATTGTGTGATGATCATTTTGAAGTCTGCATTTATTGCAAAGGTAAGACTTTCCACATATTAGTTCTTTTAAAAATTTAGCTCGATTCCCAGATCTTGGCCTTGGACTGCCAAAATGACTCTGTGGCAACGTTGAAAACTGATGATAAATAGGGAATGTTTAGATTGAGACCTGTGGAACTGGACCGAAGCACTTATCTTTAGATCCAATTTCGGTGATGTATGTATTATAATTCCTGGCAAGGAAAAAGCCGTTTCTATTTGATGGAAACCTTTTTCTGAAGTAGTCTCTCACAGAAACTCCCTAGGTAGCAATGAAAAGAAAATGTTAAATTCTCCGACTTTGTTGTGAAAGAATATAGCAAGCAGCGTCTTCAGCAGTAGCTTTACCAGTCATGGAGAAATGTCTTCATATGGCTGTTTCCACAATGTCAGCTTTCAATGAACATTTGGGGAATAGTTTTTACATCGTAGTACTGAAGATATTCCCACAGGAAGCTGACCTGACGGAGGTCGGGAAGTAACTTCCTTATGACCAGACCAGTCAGGAATAGCATTGAGCCAGTGATTTGGCTAGAATATCTCTTAGATTTTTTTTTTCCTCTGTCAGTCTGAATTAATTAAGCAATCAACACCCGACATTATTCTGTAAAAGTTCCTAACCACATTAACATATACAGCTAAAAGAGCAGACAATTGAAGAAATCTGGGCAAGGAGAAAAGCTGCCTAAGGAATTCATAGACAGCAGCAAGTTTGGCGTTCATTAACATACCATCCTGAAGAGTATGTTTGGTGACCAAGAATTGGGCTCTCAGTTTTCTAGAGGTCAAAGAAAAATTGAAAGATAATTGTAAAAGTCGGTGTCCATGATAAAGAAACCAACTAATGAGGCGTGAAAAGCAGGACTATTTTTTCCCATGACAATACATAAGCAAGCTAAACTCCCTAATGATGTCATAATTGATACAGTTACATATTGTGTTTGAATATATCATTTGGTGTAGGGTGAATACATGATTTAGCTTCATAATTTAGCAAAAGCAGTTCTATTGCCAGAGTTGGGAATGGGAACAAAATAATTTGGCCCAGTTATTAGCTCTGAGATAATATGACTTGTTCCAAGGGAAACGTTAGGCCATCTAGCTACAGCATACGTGAATGGGCTACATAGTCTTAGGACTATAAATACTTTCTAATTAAAACTAACCTTTCATTATTACAAAAACAATATATATATATATATATATATATATATATATATATATATATATAAAGTATATATATATATATAAAGTATATATATAAATCAAAAGATACAAATAGATAAAAATAAGAAAAATCATTTTACTCCCACTCAGACAAAATGATCGTAGTGTGTAGAAAAAAGTTATAGTATGCATAATATTTTAAATTGCTTTCTCCAGTGAAATTGTTAATTAAAATGTTCACTTTTTTATAACAATAAAGTTTTACCTCTTTTTATTACTAGTCCCTATTCCATTTCCCCCTGCTATCTTCTGAATGTCTTGTATATAACTGCTTTGTTGAATCCATTTTGGGTCTGTGCATTGAATCTTGTTGTTATGTTGTTTAAAGTTTGTTAATCTGGAGTGGTGCTTTTTATCATGATGACACTACCTTGCTGAAGAATGTGCTTGTTGTTCTACAAAATATCTTACCTTCTGGTTTTATTTGGATAGTCTCTTAGAGAAAATCACCTAAATTTCCTAATGAACTGGAATGCATTTCAATTAAACAATTTTGGCTGGGATACACCATGAGTCTTTCACGTTGCATCACATCAGGAAACACGTTATATGTGGTTGCCCCACTCTTAGAAGTGCTCAGACGGACGTGTGAGTTAGGATGATGAAAGCCTGGTCCCCACTTTGCACAGATGTATTTCCTTATTGACTCATGTAAGTAATCAATAGGGTGTTAGTTTGTCACCATATAGGTGTACAGTTCTCCATCAACCATTTACCTGATGATTCTAATGACAATTGATAATCTTTAAATGAATTCATATTTTTTTTCTATCATTTGATATTTACTTGCTGGTATTATTCCAGAGCATAGAATAATAGGTCCAACTGAAGTACAGTTTCTATTGGAAAATCAGGATACCTATTTAATTCTTTTACTTCAATGATCAATTGTCAAACTACAAAGTTGTCTTTTTTTTTTAAGTTTATTTACTTTTAGAGAGACAGCAAGCTGGGGAGGAGCAGAGAGAGGGAGAGAGAGAGAATCCCAAGTAGGCTTCACACTGCCAGTGCAGAGCCCAACACGGGCTTAAACCCATGAACCATGAGATCATGACCTGAGCCAAAATCCAGAGCTGAACACTTAACTGACTGAGCCACCCGGGTGCTCCTACAAAGTTGTCTTAATAGACACCTTAGAGAATGACAACTGAATTTTCTGGTGTTCTTTTTCTGAGTATAACTTTATATTAATTAATTTCTAGGAAATCCACATGTTAATTTACTAGAACCACTATATTTTGTGTTGCTCAAATGTTCACTTTAGACAGTGGGAGCCCTTTCACATTATCTCATATCCTTTTGATTAACCCCACTAGTCTGACAGCTCCTTGCCTCCTGTCCAAACATTTCATACTCACTTTGTACCATTCCTCCTGTCCCAGTCTTGGAATCTGCTATTTCTCTAACTGGAGAGACTGAAATCTGACATAAGACCTACAGTGGTAATACTTGCTTCTCATAACTATAAATATGTTTTTTTCCCAACTGCTTTTTAATAAGCTCTGGCAGCTGAAATGTCAAAGATGTATTCACTGGTAATTATCTGGAATAGCTAGGTTGCTTATTAAGGGCAGATGTTTATAAATGTAACAACTAGTCCAAAGTTAGCCTAAGGTACTCTTATGAAAATTAAAAAGACTTAATCAAGATTGATGCCTGAATGGATGGCATTCTCAACTTGAATAAAGGTGAAATTAAAGGCAGCAAGTCTTCAATTCCCAGCCAATTTAGTTAGTATGCACTTTAGAATTTAACAAAGTCTAAGAATAGGAGAGTTTTATCTAAGTCCAACTTTTTTAATGTAGTATTTTTGTTAAAGACACAGTTCTGCAGTTCATGAAAATCTATACTTTGTGAAGCCCATTCATTAAATGGCTAAATCTGTAAGACTGGCCAAAAGACAGAAGATGGAGCTCTTGCAAGTAGGAAATTTGATCCATAATCATTATTAAATAGTATCTCCAGAACCTCTTACTTATCTTTGTATTAACCCATTTGGAAAAAAAAAAAGCACAGAATATAAAAATGTTTATATTCAATGAATGCTTTCTTTGGACTCTCCTTGAAATTCAGCCTTTCACTTTGGTAGAACATTTTTTTTTTTAACTTCTTAGACTTTCTGAAGACAAGAAATTGTATGGGTAGCTCCTAATATCCCCCACTGTCAGTGTAGGTTTTATATCATCTTTTTTCCCCCATTTGTACTTTTTTTTGTGGCTTATGATTGATGGATGAATATTTCCCAGAAATTTTGAGGGTAAAGTGATGCAAATTATTTGGAATATAGATTAATCATTTTAAAAATAAACCCACATGTTACCTCAGAATTCTGAGCTCTGCCCATCTCTAGTCTTATTTCGGATGTGTGATTAAACTCACAAAACAATAAAAATAAGTAAAAATTATTTATGGAAGAAATGAAAACTTTCTACTTTGTATAAGTTCTCTAATAGAAGGAGATACATCAGAACATTTAATTATTAAATAAGGAATAACTCTGGTCCTTTGACATAAAATTGTATAGCCATAGGTTGCGATTATAGATTTTTGGCTAAATAATTTTCTCTTTGATTAAGATGCCTTAAACACAGGCATCTATAAATCTATATTCACAGCCGATTCTACCTATATCTCAGTTGTTTATTACCAAGTGCTGAAGATTGAAAACCAAATTATTAAACGTCTCCAACCCTGGAGAATTCAAATTTATTCAAAACCTAGGAAGGACGAATTCCTAACTCTGCACCCCAGAAAACTGTTCATTTACTATTGAAACGATTTTGTTGCTCTCTAACTCATGGGTATCTTCATTTCACTTTTTATTAAGCCTTTGGACCCAGCTGTCTCCATATTTCCTTCTGAAGCTGTCCTCATGATTTCTAAACCACATGCCTGGATTTCAGGCAGGGTTAATGCATAGCCTTCGTAACTGTGCATGGAAGCCTTGGTGTCAGGCATACCACAAAGCCTCACCAGGATGAGGTTAGTTTGTTCTGAGTAGCACAGCACTAAAAGAAACTATTCATCATGCGCCCTATGATTCTTTAATCTAAACAACAGAAACATGGTTCATTTATAACTACTTTCTATGATTTAAACTATTGAGGGTTTTAACCAAAATATTTATTGAATAATACTGCATAGTTACCAAACTCTGACTTCCACTTTGAGGACATTTATATTTAAGATGAGAAATTATATTACTAAAATGTTTTATTTTAAAAATATAAATTGCATGAAAAACATTAATTAAATAGAGAATATTCTCCATGAGGTTAGTGTTTTCCAAAAGTTTAATGATTTAGATTTCTCTATGCATTATAATATTGTTAAATGCAGTTCCTTCAGAAGTAATGAAAATAGAATCCAAGCCACAGAATCTAAAACAGAGTTTTAGGTATTGTAATTTCTTGCTTTGGCAATTTTACAATTATTAGAAGGTGCCATGGTAGTAAAAGTGTTTGAAAATTTGAAAAAATGTGTTCAAGGTGAGGTTAGAAGAGATGAACTAAATCTTCAGAGATGTGATGAAGTACTTTTCAAAAATTGACAGAGGGGTGCCTGGGTGGCTCAGTCGGTTGAGCATCCGACTCTTGGTTTTGACTCAGGACGTGATCTCATGGTTTGTGAGTTCGAGCCCCACGTTGGCCTCTGCACAGACGGTGCAGACCCTGCTTGGGATTCTTTCTCTCTCCCCTTCTCTCTCTTTCCATCTTCCGCTCACGCACACTCTTTCTCTAAAAATAAATACACTTTAAAAAATTTTGACAGAAATTTAAGTAATAATTAATAAAGTCATAAGAAAGAAGTATACCCAATAATGCTTGCCCTTAAATCTAACACTTGCAGATGTGTTTCATACATTTTTGGAGGAATTTTTAGGAATATTCCAAACCAACCCAAAAATCAACACCATGTTGAAGATGTAACACTAGAGTAAATGTGAAATTGTCTTCAACAATAAGCTCATTATAAAGTATTGGAATAAATGAAAATTTGCAAAAATTTGTTGACTTCCAAAATTGTAATTTGAACTGATTTTACTCCTTATAATAAAGAATTATTATTCAAGAGAGTATGGTATTGGCATAATAATATACAAATAGATTTAGAAGTAGATCCACATATATATAGTCAACTGATATTTGACAAAGGTGCTGAAGCAATTCTATGGAGAATGAATAGTAAACCTCAATGGAAAAGCTAAATCTCTGATGTTTTTAGAAGAAAATATAGAAGATTATCTTTGCAACCTGGGATTGGCAAATACCACTTAGAGAGTGAATACAGAATAATAAAAACAAAAAATGGTTAATTAGATTTCTTTCAGTTAAAACATCTTTTCATCAAAATACACCATGAAGTAAATTAAGAGGCAACCTAGACTGGGAGAAAGTATTTACAAAGCATATATTTGATAGAGAAATTGTATCCAGAATATATATTGAAATAATACATCACAGTGATAAAAATGCAACCAAGCAATTAAAAAGGGGGAAAATTTTAAGCAGACAATTCATCAAGAAAGATTTACCAGATGGCCAATCAGCACACTTGAAAATCTGTTTAACATCCTTAGTCATCAGGGAAATGCAAACTAAATCTGTAATAAAATAGTACTATGCAATTATTAAATTTACTTATTTCCATTGGGTAAAGTCATATGATAAATTTTTGCCAATGGGTTGAGAGCAAGGGTGACCTGTGTCACATCTGGAGCGGCACCTTTAATTGTTGATACAAAGCCCTTGGAGCTCTCTTTCCTCCTCTGGTATGATGATTTTTAACTTTTGAGATGGTGGCTGATTCAGTCACTTAGAGAATTCCTTGAATGACTAACATTTCTAGAGCCATTCTTCCAATCCACAATGGGTATGATGGTTAATTTTATGTGTCAGCTTGATTGGGCCATGGAGTATCCAGATATTTGGGTAAACATTATTTCCAATTGTGTTTGTGAGCATGTTTCTGGCTGAGATGAACATTTTAATCAGTAGATTAGTAAGGGAGATTGCTCTTTCCAATGTGGGTGAGCCTCATTCAGTCCACTGAAGGCCTAAAAATAATAAAAGGCTGAGTAAGAAAGAGTTCTCCCTCTCTGCCTATCTTCAAGCTGAGACTTCAGTTTTCTCTTGCCTTTGGGCCCAGACTCAACTTACACATTAGCTCCCCTGGATCTCCAGCTTGCCAACTGCAGATCTTGGACTTCTCAGTTGCCACAGTTTCATGAGTCTAATCCAGACTAATACAGATTTTGGTACTGAGAAGTGGGGTGCTGCTGTAACAAACACCAAAAAATGTGGAAGCAGCTTTGGAACTGGGTATGGATAGAGACTGGTGGAGTATTGAGATGCATATGAGAAATATGGGCATTAGGGTTCTTCTGATGAGATCTTAGAAAGAAAAGGGAACTGAGGAAAAAGTTTCCATCTTAGAGAGTATATAAATAATCATGAACAGAATGTTGGTAGAATATGGATGTTAAAACCTGTTCTGAAAAACTCTCAGATGGAAATAAGGAACATGTTATTAGAAACCAGAGGGAAGGCAATCCTTGTTATAAGATGGCAAAGAATTTGGCTGAATTCTATTCGTGCCCTAGTGTTTTTTGGAAGACAGAACTTGCAGGCAATAAAATTGGATATTTAGCTGAGGCTACTTCTAAGCATAGTGTGCTTGGTTCCTCCTGACTGCTTATAGTAAAATGTGAGAAGAGAGGAATGAATTGAAGAAGGAAATTTTTAAGTAAAAGGAACGAGAACTTAAAGATTTGGAAAATTCTTAGTCTGTCCATATTGCAGAAAATGAGAAAGTGTGTTTGGAAGAGAATGTGAAGGTGTGCCTGGAGCATCACTTGACAAAAAGATTATGAGATTATGTGAGCAGAAACACTTTCAGTTTTAACTGAAGGAGGCAGAAATGGGATGAAGTGAAGGAAGGCTGTTGGACTTCTTAGTTCCTATAGGATCACACCATAGAGTTATTTAGCTGTGAAGATTTGCTATTCTTCAAGACAAGGAAAGAATGACCCTGAAGGCTGTCTGTCCAGAGCCTTAGGAATAGGGCCCTGCCTGGCAGAGTCTTGGGGACACCCCTCATGTCAGGGCCTCAGTATGTGATCAGCCTTGGGATCTGACCTTTGCCTGGCAGAGCCATAGAGGTGGATCTGCTGCCCCAATGGGTCCAGAAGGCAGAACATCAAACCAGAGAGGATTCTTAAGCCTTATCATCTGATGGAATTTGCCTTGCTAGGTTTTAGATTTGCTTGGGACCATCTCCCCTTTCTTCCTTCTGATTTCTCCTTTTTTGGAATGGGAATGTCTGTCCAATGCCTGTCCCACCATTGTACTTTGGAAGCACATAGCTTCTCTGCTTTCACAGGCTCACAGCTGGAAAGAAATTTTTCCTCAGGATAAGTCATACTTTCAGTCTCACCTATATCTGATTTAGATGAAATTTCAATGAGATTTTGGACTTTAGATTTCAGAGTTGATGCTGGAATGGGTTAAGACTTTTGGGGAGGTTGGGATTAACTGAATGTAATTTACATGCAAGAAGGACTTGAATTTTGGGGGTGCTAAGGGATGGAGTATTTGCATCCCCCACAATTCATGTTGAAGCCCTAACCCCCCAATGTGATGGTATTTGGAGGTGAGGCCTTTGGGAGGAAATTAGGTTTAGATGAGGTCATGAGGGGTTGGTCCCTTTTGATGGGATTTGTGTGAGCTCCCTTGCTGTCTCTGCCATGTGAGGACACAGAAAAAAGGCAGCCATCTGCAAGACAGGAAAACAGCTCTTACCAGGAACCAAATATGCCAGCACTTTGATTTTGGACTTCTTAGCTTCCAGAACTGTAAGAAATAAATGTGTATTGCTTAAGCCACCCAGCCTATGGTAATTTGTTACAGCAGCTCATGCTGACTAAGACAACGGACATGAAGAGAGTTAACTTTTGTTCTCTAATCCACTGAGATTTCAGGGTTGTTGCTTTAGCCTAATCTAGACTGATACAATAAAATGATTGTAAAACTCGATTTGGCCGTCTACATTCCCTAGGTCTAACATTCAGTTTCAGAGCAGTTT
This sequence comes from Lynx canadensis, assembly GCF_007474595.2. NCBI lineage: Eukaryota > Metazoa > Chordata > Mammalia > Carnivora > Felidae > Lynx > Lynx canadensis. The sequence goes on from NC_044307.1 coordinate 67,408,793, forward strand.
TTGACTATACTCAGTGTTACCTTGTTACATGGTTAATAGGTTGTATAATATGACTGTTGTCTGTTGGTACATTGCAACTCTGAAATATTGACTGCCATGTGGTCATGGCCATCAGTTGTCTCTCATGATGCCAGGCCTGGGAGGGATAGCATCAGTGTCAGCACTGGCCAGGACCTACCACCAAGAATAACTGTCTTATTTTTTATTTCAAAACAAGGTTGTCATACTTCTTATATGCTCTGATAAGATTAATTTACTAGCTCTGGTACTTCTTAAATAAATCACAGAATTCCAGGATACCAATATTTTAGAGAAAGCCAATTATTATATATTATTTTCTAATACTGTATTACTATTTTCCTCTAAATTGTGTGGTTTTACTTTATGTACTTTTATTTCTTACTCTATAGTCATTTTTCCTCAACAATATAACAAATGGTATCCTAAAAAAAAAACCGGCCGCATATTGCTAAGTTTTTATCTTAGTGGAAAAAATTAATTTAAGTAGGGACAAGTAGGATCTAATTTGTTGGTTTGCAAATTTAGTGTAAAAATTAGAATTGAACGTTTTGACTTTTAACTTTATATGTATGCTCTAGATGCAGTCTGTTTGTCTGAAATATTGTTGAAAGTACTTAATTATTTGTAACAGGTGAGATTTCCACTTTGACTTGACAAAAATTAGGAGAAAAATGTTTTTTTACTGAAGGCAAAGATTGTATCATAAAAAAATTCCCCAATAAAAAATGTTTTTTCACATTTATCATATTAATTAATATGACACAACAAAATTAAGTATAATTTCATTTTCTATCATTTATTTTATCATGTCGAAGTATATCAAAATGATTTCTCTTGGAAGAAAATACAACTTCTGGAGTATTTGTGGTATGAACCAATAAATATGCAGTGATACAGGACTATTTCTGTTCTAAGACTTTAGAATTTTGAAACACCTTTTCCTGAACTTTAGAGCCGACTAGATAGAATTCTATCACAAAGAAGGCTAGGAAACCCTCGAGGATCAGCCCCACAAGAAGCTGTGATGTGAATAGAAAAGGGATAGTGTAGTTCACTTGAAAGGCAGAACGACTGAGTATACTTTAAGAAAGTTCACATACATCCAAGATATTCTCATGTAATCTGCCCCAGTTGTTGGCTTCAGCAATATCCTGGGTAAATGATTAAAGATATTTATTTGAACAGAAGCACAATGAGGTTCCTGGTGTATTTCCCTTTTAACACTATAGATATGCTCTTGAAAAATCTGGTATAGCTACTATTTTAAGCCACTGAGGTTTTGAAATTATTTAGAACTTTTGAGAGTGACAGGGGAACACAATAATAATGCCAAATAGCATGAATACACCTGGATTTTAAAAAGACAAAATGGTATGTATATATGCACTTATTGAGTTTTAAAATAATTGTGTAAAGAAAAATAATTATATATAATACAAGATACAGAAATAATTACGTAAATAAAATAGTTGCACAAGTACTTAAACTTCATTTAACTTTACACTCTGATTTACCTTTTAGCACATACATAGCATTCTCTGAAGGTTGGTTAAATGCTCTGATAAGCTGAAGCCAGAAATAGATTGAAGTCTCCCTGTTGTCTTTTTTGTTGAGCAGTGCCCAAGTGGATCCTGCTCTAAAAAAAAATTGTTAATAATCCCATGGAAAAAAACAAGAGGTTAGAGACATGAATACCTAGTGATGGCCTTCATTTCCAAGGATGCTCTACTTTATGAGATGGGCATCGACTCCCAACTCTTGCTGTCACTACACAGATAGTGGGAGAAGCCATGATAGGTACAACAGAAGAAAGAAAAACAAGCCAGCACATTTTCAGAAATGCTTTGTGCACTGATTTAAGAAATCCAGTATGCAATTGTAAAAGCAGAGAATAATTCATTGGAAGTAAATATTTCTTTTAATATAAAGCAAGGTTAATTCTTGATTAGCTAGGTTGATGCTGGGGAAGGAAGTTATGAATACCCAAGTCCATGGTTAGAATAAAACTAGTTAAGTCTGCTTATACAATAAAATGATTGTAAATTTATTTGGTTGAAATTACATGTTTGAAAACCTAGTCAATATTCTACAGATATTATCCATATATGAAAAGAATAGACATATAATAGTTTAGGATTATGAAACACTATATAATTTTTAAATGAAAACGGCCCAAATTCTCCATCTGTTGACATGTCTCTTATTATGTTTTTCCCCCTGCCTGATCTCCTTCTGTCTCTGTCTTTCTGCTTGTGCTTCTTCTCCCTTTCCCATTCTTCCCCTTCCCTTGCTTCTTCCCTTTCCTTCCTACATAACCTCTCTCTAACAAACTGAGACCTGAGTTGGGCAGAGTTGCAGAGGTATGTGCATGTTCTCCTCTCCTGTTCAGTCCTCATTTAATGCCTCAGAGGCTCCTGTCTCTGCTGTGCTGCTATGCAGGGGCTCTCTGCTGCCTGGTAGAGGATGACACATGTTTGCATGGCTGTGAATATGAGTTGGTGTCTGTCACTGTGATGTAGGGCCAGATGTTAGAGGTAAGATTTAGGGGTCTCTGTATGGAGGGGACGGATAGGGTAGGGTAGGTGAGGGGATGCCTTCCTGTGAATGGAGCAGGGCTGAGCCAGGTGTGGTGTGGGGTCTACTTTCTCAGTCCAATACATGTGGTCACACATGCTGTGGAGTCAGGATGAGCCTCTGGTCATTGTCTTTCTTCAGCCATTCATACAGTTTTCAAACCATGACCCCAGGCTTCAGTGACATTTTATGATTTTCTTTATTTATTATTTTTTAAAGTTTATTTTATTTATTCAGAGAGAGAGAGAGAGAGAGAGAGAGAGAGAGAGAGAGCATTTGTGTGCAAGTAGAGGAGGGGCAGAGAGAGAGGGAGTGGAAGAATCCCAAGCAGGCTCAGTGCTTTCAGTGCAGAGCCCAGTGCAGGGCTTGATGTCAGCAACCATGAGATCATGACCTGAGCCGAAATCAAGAGTTGGATGCTTAACTGACTGAGCCACCCAGGTGCCCCTGTGATGTTCTTTATAATGCCAAAGAATTCTGAGTAGTTGCTAGATATTCTCAGACCTTTACCTCTATCAGATCCTTGAAGGTTCCCGAGGTGCCATGAAATTGAAATTTTAATATTCTTGATGTTCTTCTTTATCCACATCTTTTAATCGGTTGTTGCAGATCAATACAGTTCTCCAGATCACAAAGTAAGTGGCAGAGAGGGCCATGTGAGGTAAACATGGTTCATTCAGACTTGTCTTGGCCAAGGCACAGTGGGAGAGTGCACACTGGTCAATGTTCAGCTCTCATTGGCTGAGGGAGAGAGAGCTCTGAGAGCGTGACCAAAGCAGGCTTTAGGAGTGCACCAGAATGAATATGACCACAGTCACTATTCAGAATAAATGTTTTTGTACGTCTTTTGTTTTGTAAGTGTGCAAACATGTATTGCATGTATTGCATTTCTGTAGTAGAGGCTGTCCAGTGGCCTCTTTTTTATCTCCGCTTCTTCTTCCTGCCCTGCCCGTATCAGTACTTGTATTCATATCTATCCTTAGCACATCCCCATCTCAGTAGAAGTAGACTTTCAGATTAAACCTACATCCTCACTGAGCCTCTGGGGTAAATCCCTTCCTACACGTCTTCAGGGATCTCACTTGATTATTTATTTTCCAAAAGGTGGAGATTGCTAATATAAGTACACGTCTTGGAGGTAGTAGCAAATATTCAGCTGAAACTTGAAGGCAGTTTCTCCATTTTTGTTACTTGATAGTGAGAAGTTCTCTTGCCTTTCTTTCAATTCAAAAACTCACTATAAATGAATTTCTTCCCGAATGCAGATTTTTGGGGGCAGCTGCTAAAGGCAACTCTTGTGATGTGTAGTCACACTGCTGACAGATTGTCTCTCCTAATTTTTTCCCCAGCAATTCTAAGCTTTAAAAAAATTTTTTTTTAACGTTTATTCATTTTTGAAACAGAGAGACAGAGCGTGAGTTGGGGAGGGGTAGAGAGAGGGAGACACAGGATCCAAAGCAGGCTTCAGGCTCTGAGCTGTCAGCACAGAGCCCAACTCGGAGCTTGAACTCACGAACCACAAGATCACAACCTGAGCTGAAGTCGGACGCTTAACCTACTGAGCCACTCAGGCCCCCCTCTAAGCTATTTACAGTAGAGAATTGTCTCTAGAGGGAGAACCAAAAGCTTCTTAGCTATTTTCTTATGGTCCCAAACACATTTAAAAAGAAGTGTTCTTTCTCTAAATCTGAATCATATTTTGTTTTGGGTTAAAACATAATATATAGAGAGACATTAAAATAAGCAAACAATTAACACAGAACAACCACAAAGTCACATATTTTAATCTTACTCTAGTGATTCAGAACACGTTTTTAGTACTGTAAAGTAGTAAATGGCTTAAATGGATTTTACTGAAGTTTAAAAATAGGCTGATTACTAGAAGCTATAATTGAGAAAAGGACTGCAGCTCATGCATTGGCCTTTGTAAGTACACACCCCACACATGGATATTACTGCCAGCAAGATCATCTTTCTATAAAAAGAAAGAGAATATTTGTATTGTAACTAAATCTAAGAGGGATAATAATCTCAGGAGGGATTTATTGTAGTCTGTCACTTTTAATGATCTTTCCTTTTAAATATCAGCAAAAATAAGGAAACACTTTTTACTGGAATAAGAACAACCTTAAATAAAACCATATAGCATAGCAGGGTGAAGATTGAGAAAGGAAAGGCCAAGCAGGGCATTAGAAATGTTTTGGGAAAGGGTCATGAGAAATTGAAGAGAAAACCATGCAAAGAATTATTTTAATATGAATTAGACTGGAATCAAGATAGTAACAACTGCTCATTGACTACCTGATCTACTGCTCAATTATGAATTTTATATATTGTTTTCTTTAATAGTTACATCAACCCTACAAAGTAGATATTATTCCTTCTGTTTTTATACATGAGGGGCTAAGATGCAGAGAGAGCCAATAATCCAAATGACAAGGCTAGTTGGTGGCCGGATCTGACTTCATGGCCTGTGTCCTACTTTCTCAAAAAGGGTAAGACAGAACAAAGAATAAAATACAGTATTGGCTTGCCAGGTTATCTCCATGCTCCTTCCAGCTTTGACTTTCTACTTAAAATTTTTATGTACATTTTATTTTATTTTTCTTCAAGATTATTTAATCAACAATTACATGATATAAAGCTGTAAGGGGCAGTTTTTTATCCATTAAAAGCATTGAAGCAATGTCCTTCAAATCAACAGCCAATACTATCAGAAAACCTCATTTTAACATAAATTAGTGTCATATTTAACACTGATAAATTGAGAACCTTGACATTTAAAGAACTTATACAGTTTTCTAGTGAGTTAGGGGAGGTGCAGATAGATTTAAGAATCTCCCTTTTAAATAATATCAACCTCATCTCTCAAGCTTGATAATCATGACATACCTTGCTATGTGTTATGGGAACTGATTTATATTCTTTAAAAGTTTTGAGAGCCTGGAAATAAATTTTTGAATACAAAACACTAAGTCATGTTTTTGCTAAAGAAAGCCTGTGTAAGCATCTGCTATTTCATTGCACCAGCCCTTGTACCAGTGTTATTGGTAAGGGTGGATAAGGGAGGCCTATAAGTGTAATATGAATGCTTGTGACCCAGGCAGGGTGCATTGCTAGCATGCTTCTGGGCAGAAAAGGATACTGAACCCATGAGAACTGGTCCAAACTTCCCATTTCTTAAGCAATATCTGTGATTTCTTTTTTATTTATTTATTTATTTATTTATTTATTTATTTATTTTAATTTTTTTTTCAACGTTTATTTATTTTTGAGACAGAGAGAGACAGAGCATGAACGGGGAAGGGGCAGAGAGAGAGGGAGACACAGAATCGGAAGCAGGCTCCAGGCTCTGAGCCATCAGCCCAGAGCCCAACGCGGGGCTCGAACTCCCAGACCGCGAGATCGTGACCTGGCTGAAGTCGGACGCTCAACCGACTGAGCCACCCAGGCGCCCCGATATCTGTGATTTCTAAAAAAACAAACAAACAAACAAAAACACCTTGTTTCTGCTTTAATCTAGCATTCCACCAGGAGCATATCATGACATATGTGATTTATCGATCCATTTATTGCTGAGTTTATATATGGTACCTTTTGTCCAAAGTTCTAGACACTGAATAAGTTTCGGAAAGAGGTTGTTCTTAAAACAGCTCTTTGAACAGCAAGCATAATATAAAATGATGTTAAAAAAAACTTCCTGTCATTAGCTTGCCACAGTCGTCTAAAGCTCAGTTATGTGGTTCATTTTTGTGGAATTACATATGAGTGTAAATACATTTATTTTAACCTATATTTGTATAATGAAAAATTACTAGTTCGTTGCTGTGGACACTAGAGGTCTGGGGAATTAATCTTTCTACCACAAACTGGGTGTGTGCCCTGGACAATTTAATGAAAATCTCTAAACTTCAGGTTCCCATTCTGAAAATATATGAGGCTGGACCCAGATCAATCTCTTGTCCTCCCTTCCTCCTTTACATTTGTCAGATGGTACACACTTTTCCATTTCTCTGTTTTGGATATCATTGATCCCTCTCTCTGGAATGACTTCTCTTGTCAAAACCATACCCATGATTTCTTTTAGAGTATTAGTAAGAAAGGAAATGTTTTAATGAGAAAGTAAAAGTTGTATGTGGATCATTATAAGATGATAATAAGTAAAACAGAAATTAGGCCCTGAAATGGGTTCATTCAATTATCAAACACTTATTGAACAATTGCCATTTGCCATACACTGAGCTGAAGATATAACTGGAAAATCAAACACAACTCTAGTCCTCATGTTGCTTATAGGGTAGTGAGGAAGACAGTAAATCAATAGGAAGTTTATGTAGTTTTCTATGTGGAGTCTTAAGGGATGGTATAGATAATATTTTTCTAAAGTAGTAGAAGAGGAAGTATCTTCCTGATTGTCAGACACAAATATCCAATGAAGTAAACTATGTGGACAGTAGAAGTTCACAGTAGATACTGTGCCATTGCAGAGATTAAGTGATGAATTAATATTTTCTCTATATTCTTTATCCTCACCAGCCAGGATGACATTTTACTCTGAAATAAAGTGCATCTTGCTGCATCTAAGCCAGCTAGACCACCTGACCAAATATAGCAACTAAAAATTACTTAAATTATTATCAAAGGGATAAATGCATAGAGTTTGAAAGTCAAATGGTACTTGAAGGTTTATAACAAAAACAGCAGCCCCACACCAGAAGCAACCCATCATCTAGTTACTCTACTAGAGGTGACCGCCGGAGAACACTTTCAGCTCTTAAAGCAGTTTATCCTGGTATTTATCTGCATATTTAAAATAATACACTTATATTTTTATTTGTTCACTTATTATTTTTAAGTATTATATGTCAAGTATTAATTAAAGTTGGTAAGGGTTAACATTTTTAATAACACCACCTTGTTTCTCCTAAATAGTTGTGTAACAATTATTGATCAAATCAATATTCAGTGTTTACATTCTTTTTATTAAAAATATTTTTTAATGTTTATTTTTGAAAGAGAAAGAGAGAGAGAGAGAGAGAGAGAGAGAGAGAGAATACAAGCAGAGGAGGGGCAGAGAGAGAGGGAGACACAGACTCTGAAGCAGGCTCCAGGCTCTGAGCTGTCAGCACAGAGCCCAGTGTGGGCTTGAGCTCACAAACTGAAAGATCATGACCTGAGCTAAAGTTGGATGCTTAACCGACTGAGCCACACAGGCGCCCCTTCAGTGTTTACATTCTTATGATATCGTAATGATATATTATTGCTAAGTGATGTATTCTGAAGATATTTGCATTTTTATACAACTTTTGCTTTCCTTGGGGTTAATAATACCTTGTATTTTCCTTTGCTTAGTTTTCTATGTATTTATTTCTTCCTATGATAGTTAGGATCAGATTCAGTTATAATGACAGAAAGCAACAACAATAACAACAAAAAAACAGTGGCTTAAATAAGGTAGAAGTTAATTTTTCCCTTGGAAGAGTCTGTAAGTGAGCAGTTCAGAGCTATTATGGTAGAACCGTGATTATCAGTGTTTAAGGCTTCTCTTTATCACCCTTCTCTTCTGTCTTGCACATATGGTTTCTACCTTATGATTTATGATTTCTTCAAGCTCCATCTGTTTGCATACATTACATTCATAAGCAGGGAGAAAGAAAAAAAATAGGAGCATACTTCCTTTCTTTGAGGATACTTCTTAGGCATTTCAAACATTACTCCCACTTATATTCGTTGACTAGAGCTTAGTCATACAGATGCCCCTAGCTGCAGAGGAAGCTAAGAAATATTTTCCTTCTTATTTTAAGAAGCCATGAGAGTAAAAATCTGAGAAGGAAAATTGTGGGACACTTAGAAGTTTCTGCCATACTACTCAAATATACCAATAAAATTGTAAAACCTTCTAAAATTATATTTCATAGACTTAACACATTAGATAATCTGTCAGTCTTTGAAGAATTGCCTCTGGGAGTTTTCAGTCCTCCCACTACACATTGGTCTAATTACTCCCTAGGCCTGGTAGGATCCTGGTACTTTCCTCCTGAAGTTTCTCGGCTAATACCCTATCTGAGAGTTCTTGCTTCCTAGATTTTGTATGTTCTTCCTTCTGTTTTCTTGTTAATTTTGGTGAAGTCACCCTTTAGTAATTTTCTAAGAAAGGCTACAGAAGAGACACATTTTTTTTTGAGATTTGGATAAAGTGAAAATGGCATTATTCTAACCTCAAATGTGATTGATAATTGGATAGTCTTCTAAATTGAAAAGTATTGCTAGTCAAAGTTTTGAAGAATGAGATTTGTTAATGAAATTAAGCTGATGAACTTTTTGAAAATGTAGACAACTGCATAGTTTTTAAATTCCACCAAATCTCCCCATACAACAAAGTAGTATTCCAGAAAATACCAAAAAAGAATTAGGAACACACCACTAATAGCTAAAGAACCCATGTAGTATTCAGAAGCAGTTCAAGAGAAAGAAGAATGAAGATAGTAAGAGTTTGATGATCTAGACTGGAGAACACTATTGTCACGATCAGGTACTCACTGGAAAACTTCATGGGCAATTGTGAAGGCAGCAGCTGAAACTGAGAGAGATCTGTCCAATCTTATATTGAGTCTAAGAGGGGTACAGGAAATTTGATGCTGCTGGAGCTTTGGTGGGATAACTTTGTAGAGATGAATTGTTCCAAGTGATTTTATAATACAGTGATTTGACTATACATTCCTAGTCCTGTAAGGACCACAGAACTGCAAAAAAAAAAAAAAATCTTACACGTTATAGTACTAATGAAGTCGATGATAGTATTATTACTCTTGGATGGTTTCCTTTGCATGTGGGATAAAACAAATAGTAATTATGTCAGTGTCCTTAAGAATAGACTTGTTATTTTTCTTACGAGAGAAGGGAAGATTTGATAGGAATAAGCAAAAACTCTATATTGAATTTTAATTGGAAATATCAATGATGTGCCATTGATATATCATGTTTCAAACATATTACATATCTTCCAACTCTGTCAACTGAAAAAATCTAGAAACAATGAGCAACCCAATATCAATGTATCCACCTAGTACCCAGATTATGTTCTTTAAATCCTGCCTTCCTCCACTTTTTTTTAAATAGAAACCAAGATTCTTGGCTGATCCTGGGTATGGATCAGGAAATAGAAAAGATAAGCCTGGGATATTTATTATATCAGAAAGAAAGGAGGCTGTCAAAGCTATTGAATTATATCAAAAAGTCTCAGGGGCCAATTTAATTAGGCTTAGGTGGCCAAAGATGGGACAATTTCAGCATCAGTAAGAATAATAACCTCAGTGTATTGAAACATATGAACACATCAAATATACTTAAATTCGCAAATTCATATAAGCCCTCTAATTCATTGGTTACCATTGGAAGATACTAGCAAAGGAAGTTATTATTTTGAAAATTCATAAATAGAGAAGACTCAGGAATTTATCTGACTTTCCAACAAGAACTATGTCAGATAGGGGTACCTGGGTGTCTCAGGTAGGCAACAGACTTTGGCTCAGGTCATGATCTCACAGTTCATGGGTTTGAGCCTCGCGTTGGGCTCTGTGCTGACAGCTCCGAGCCTGGAGCCTGCTTTGGATTCTGTGTCCCCTCTCTATCTGCCCCTCCTCCACTCACACTCTGTCTCTTAAAATAAATAAACATTAAAAAAAAAGAACTATGACAGGTAACTATACTGTTGACAAGATGACATTTATTTTTCTCTTTATATAAATATTCCACTTAACAGATTAAGAAGGAAAGATAGAATAAGAGTGGTGGAGTTTTGCAATCACCAGTGAATAAATGGATGCAGACAATGAACATCAGTGGCTGCTAACATCATCTTTATGTAGTTCTTGATTGAAATACAGAGCAAGACTTATGACCCTAAATCTATTTTAAACCTCAGGATCTCATGACCAATTTACAGGAATTACAAGGGAGAGAGGAACACATTAACTTACATCATAGAGAGGCAATCAGTAGAATCCAGGTAGTGGGAAACTTTAAAGAAAAAATGACTCAGTTTTTTCAACAAAAGTTTTGTAAGGAATAGGGGACACCTGAGTGGCTCAGTCAGTTAAGCGACTGATTCTTGATTTCAGCTAAGGTCATGATCTTACGGTTTGTACTGACAGTGGAGAGCCTGCTTAAGATTCTCTCTCTCTCCCCCTCTCTCTGCCCCTCTTCTGCTCATGTTCTCTCTCTCTCTCTCTCTCTCTCTCTCTCTCTCTCTCAAAATAAATAAATAAACTTAAGAAATTTTTGCAAGGATTACAAGAGAGATAGGGAACCTATTGATTAAAAGAGATTAGAAACATAAACAATGGCAATTGTATGAATATTTCTTAGATCCAGATTCAAACTGTTAAAAACAAACAAAATAAAAGAACATTTAGAAGATAATCATGGAAATGTGAACACTGACTTGTTGTTTAGTAAAGAATTTTACATAATTTTTTAGGATAAATAAAACAAAAGGGGTATTGTTTTAGATACGTACTAATGACTTACCAGTGGTATATGTTGCCTAGATTTTATTCAAAATACTCAGGGAGTAGAGGGAAATAGGTGTAGGTAAAAGGAATGAGATTGACTATGAGTAAATAGTTGCTTACTGACCACTTCAATCTAGAAACTCAGGTTTCAGTTCTGAAAAATTCTTCTTTTATTATTTATTTGGTAATTTCTTGCCTTCTGTTTTACCTATTATCTATTTTTGCAACACTTATTAGTCATTTGTCAGATTCTTACTGTGAGCCACTTATATCTATCATTTCCCTCCTATTATTATTAACTTCACGTTCTTTAATTCTGCTTTCTAGAACAAGTTTAACTTTGTTTTGCAATCCTTGTTTCCAATCCAATCCATCCTATTGAATGTTTTTATTTCTCCATCATCATTGTAATTTTTAAGAGGTTTTTTTCTTGTTCCTTTTTTATTGTCTTCTGTCCCTCTCCCCCATATATGCAATAATTTCTCATCTTTCAGAAGCTCATTTTGAAGTTTTCTTCTGCTTTGCAGTGTCCATAATATTTAAGTATTTTAGTCTTTCATATTGGAGGCTTCCTCAATTATCTGGCAACTTCCATCCACTCACATTTGAGAGTGAGGAACTAAAATTTATAGGATTCACAGGATCAAGAACGTTGCTATTTTAGTGTGGGATCATTAAACGTCTGTCTTTGTAGCATTTTCTCTTGAATCCAGTAATAGTTTCCTGGAGTATAGATTCAGCTTCTGCATTCTAGGAGCCAAAGGGTGGGAGGCATGGGAGGAAACTAGGCAACTCACTGTTCTCCATTTCATTACCCCCCTGAATTTAGTAGGCATGCTTTCCTTCATTTCTTCCTGCTTTGTCCAACTATATAGTCCTCATTTTACACACTTCCTGGAGAATAATCATCCTGTCTACTGGGCTAGAAGAAATAATGTAGATCTATTGTACCTTTGTGATTTTCAATTAGTTCTGAGATTATTAGCCCCCCTCTTCTGTCTTGCAGTATATCTGAATCCTCCAGTTCCTAAAATGAGCCTTGTAGCCCGGAAAATAATAAATAGGTTTCATGATGTGTGTGCCACATTCAACTGATAATGCTTCTCTCCAAAACTGTGTTGATACAGATTCTTGTTTGGTAAGGTTCACACTGTGATAGTCTAGGACTGATGGGCATGGCAAGGAAAGGTTTTGAAGCAAGGGTTTCAAAGAGAGTCTTGGAGATTAAACAGTGATTTGATAGTATCAATTGAGAAGTTGAATAGTTTGACATTCATTTAAACACGTCAGGAAATTCCTGAAATAAACAATACAGTTATTTGAAACTCCTCCCACCCCACTCCAGGCAAAAGTTTTTTGGAATTTAAAGTCATGTTGATGAAGACATCCCAAGAGTAGTGTCCTATCACTGACAGTACACTGTCACCTAAGACAGCACACTGAGTGAGTGTAGATGATTTCATTTTCTCACTGATAATAGTAACATGAGAAGGGTTTAATAGCCATTCCAGGAATCTGGCGGAAAAATATTGATTCTTGCTTATATTGGGCAGGATTGTTTGGGTTGTACTACACTAATGATTCTTAAATCTCAGTGGTTTAACATAAGTTAGCGATGCTGCAATCCCATGTAGGGTGGTGGGATGCCCTGCTTTAAACTGATCTGGCTGCTAGATGCTACACTGTCTTTTAGCATTTAAACTCGTGGAGAAGGTAAGAAGGAGAAGGAGAGAGCTTTGCATCTGTAATTAAATGCTTTGGTCAGGGACTGAAGCACACTACTTTTGCTCATAGCCTACCAGCCAGAACTAGTTACATGGCCCTTCCTAGTAATTATTAGGGGCTATGAAATGTACTCTTCCATGCACTAAGGGAATGAACAATAGTCAATTTATCATCTTGCTTAAGAAACAGCTGAAGATTAATTATACTAATAGAATAGCATTTTAAATATTTTTTACATTTCTTAAGTACTAGCCTGTTTTTATCAATGTCCAATTCTCATGGATTGCTGTTCTTATTAAAACCCCAGTCTTAGTTTTTACGAGGCAGCATTCTTAAGAACGCTTTACTTTCTTTTCATCTCTCATTGATAAAGACATAAAGATGATAACATAGAGTTGTTACTTATTCATTTTTAGTAACTCTGTCCTTACTAGGCTTAGGAATGAGATATTTTGCAATAACTGGAAAGGTTGCACATGAAAAGAACAGTGAAATTTATATTGCAAAGTATCCATACTTGGTTTAGCCTCAAAGGAATCTCCTATCTCCATTTCACACTAAATATGTTTTTCTTATGGTATTTCCTCCACTAGACTAGTAAATATTTTTACTTCCATCTGGACTCAATTCTGAGCTATGTCAATGATGACACTGTCCAGACTATAATGCAGATGGGATTAGAGAAAAGGAATGTCTATAATCACACACACAAGTGCTCTTATACTACAGACCTATAATCCAATATAGTCTTATGTAATACACTCCATGTGTGTGAGTGGAGCACAGTGTGATATGGGTATTATTGAAAGTTTACCTACTTGTTTTTAGAAAAGTATAAGCCTTGCATGCTGTTGGTTAACAGTGTATATTTTTGGAATGACATTTTAATGGATTTTAGTATCCATTCTCCTGGATAAAAATGCAAAATCATTTCCCTTGTAGAGCAGAGCTAACAGCCAGAACTTTCTGAGCTCTTATTATGTGCCTGAGAGAATACTAAGTGCTTTGTATGCACAACTCATTTAATTCTCAAAACAGCCTGTGATGTTGGTACTATTATTATTTATCCATTTGGAGATGGGGAAATAGACTCAGGGAGGCTGAGTAACCACATAGTTGTCATGGGGTTCTGACTCTGGCACCTGACTCCAGAATCAGTATACTTAGCCATGGCCATGGGCCCTCCAGGCTTAACTTCTTCATACACATCCTCGCAGTTGGGTGTCCTGTTGGAGTTTTATGAAAAGTGGGATTAATATAGACCATGGTATTTAAACATAATTATAGGGAACATTGAATTTTTAATGTTTCCCCAAGTCCTGTAATTCCAACATCCCACAGGAAGCCTAAAACAAACTTTTTTTTATCCCCAAACTGATTCAAAGAAAAAAAATTTAAAAAGAGGTGTTATTTGTTAGGCTAGAAGCTATTCACTAGTATTGGGGTTTAAAGCCCAAATGCTATTTTTTTTAATGGCATTTGACTCGGCTTCTTAATTGATACCGTCAAATCACTGTTATTCTCTGAGATTCTTTTTGAAACCTTTGCCTCTAAACCTTTCCTTGCCATGCCCATTAGTCCTAGACAATCATATCATGGACCTTACCTAAACATAATCTATATATCAACATAGTTTTGGAGAGAAATGCTATTTGACTTGCCTGATTTTTATTTTTATTTTATTTTTATTTTTATTTGAGAGAGAGAGGGAGAGAATGCGAGTGGGAGAGAGGGGAAGAGGGAGAGAGATGGTATCTTAAACAGGCTCCATGATCAGTGAAGAAACTGACGTGGGGCTGGATCTCCTGACCCTGGGATCATGACCTGAGCCGAACTCAAGAATTGGATGCTCACCCGACTGAGCCATCCAGGAGCCCAAACTTGCCTGGTTTTTAATTGTAACTCTTTTATTTCCTTTCTGTATAGTCTTCAGGGAGTTAAATTTATTCATTAAGTTTTAGTGTCCCTGTCTGAAAAATAAAGTTATCACCACCTTAAAAATCTCACTGAATTGTGGGAATAATCAAATGTTGGTAACATAGGTACTGTGAAAGCACACGTGTAATTATTCTCCTCCTTCTCACCTCATCCTTTCTCCTCATTTTCCTCCTCTTCCTTTTCTTCATCATTGTTCTTACATATTTTCTTTTAGTAATTGTTACCACCAGAACTTAGGAATACTTTTTGACTGAATTAATGTTGTGTTAAAGTGAACACTTGGATGAGATCTAAGGAATTCTTACATTTTATTTAAAAAATTAGCAGTGAATTAATTTCACATATTTCTCAGAATCAAACAGTTGTTTCATTGACATATTTAGGTGTTTAGATTCCATGTAAATAGCCTAAAGCAGCATAGAATTGAGGCAAAATTAAGGTGTTTAGAGATCATAAAATCTCTTTATTATGCATTTAGAGCAGCAGGTACTGTGTCAATAAGCTGAAAATCAATTAGCTTAAAATAAATTTGAAGAAACTTAATTCACAAAATTTACTAAATCTATTCATTTTAGTAAAAATTTGTTACTTCTAAGCTATTTTTTTAATTTTGCTCTTCTAAACTATTTTAAAAGTTTGTGTAAATCATGGAATGATATTAACACCTTATAATGATTCCTGCAATATTTTATTTGACTGTTTTATGATAGCAGTAGAGAACATTCAATTTACCAGAATCTAAGATTATAGTGTTTTATCTACTATGAATGTATTTAATATTAAGAAATGTATATTTTAAGTCAAAAAACAAATTGTCGGAGCTTAACATGGATTTTTTCAGTTGATACTGATTTTTTAGAACATATTTTCAATAACTTTTTATTTTGCCAAAATGTTAGCATTTTATAATTTTATCTTCAGTTGCCTAAGTAGAATATCAATCTTAGTTTATGACCTACAGCAATTAGCAGCTGAAGTTTATTATTAATTTCTGGGTTTTTTTTTTTTTTTTTTTTTTTTTTTTTTTTTAGAGAGAGAGCTTGCACACATGAGTGGGGGGAAGGGCAGAGGGAGAGAGAGAATCTTAAGTAGGCTCCACTCCCAGCACAGAGCCTGCTGTGGGGCTCTATTTCACAACTGTGAGATCATGGCCTGAACCGAAGTTGAGAGTTGGACACTTAACCTACTAAGCCACCCAGGTCCACCAAGTTTCTTATTAATTTCTAATAAATTAATTTTATCCTTCTATATTTGGGGATTTTCAAACAACCCATTATTTGAAAATGTCTTTATCATTTTATTCATGGTCATCAAATACAAAATTGCAATTCTAATAATTGGAATTCTAATTATTCCATTCTAATAATCTCTTACTAACTTCTTGTTAGGTTAAATGTTTTTATGATTTTATTTATATTTTCATGTTTCTTTTTTAAAAAAATTTTTTTGTACCCCCATGTTTAATTTTTATTTTTAGAGGACAGAGCATGAGCAGGGGAGGGGCAGAGAGAGAGGGAGACATAGAATCCAAAGCAGGTTCCAGGTTCCAAGCTGTCAGCACAGAGCCTGACACGGGCCTTGAACTCACAAATCATGGCCTGCACTGAAGTCGAATGCTTAACTGACAGAGCCACCAAGGCACACCTCATGTTTCTTTTATCGGCAAACTGCTACCAAGCAGATATACTGGAATTTGTCCTTGTAAAGAAAATAAAAGTTGAGTTATTTTTCTATGTGGGTATGGTTTTAGTTAATTTGGATGCTTCTGAATGTCATTTCTGTTGTTTCAAACTTTAACCACTTTTTGTTTTCCATCAATTTTTCATATAGCATACATGTCAGTATGTCTGGAGGTAGAGCCTAAGCATCACTGTTTTTAAAAAGTTCTTTAAGTGAGTCTCATTTGCAACCAGGGATGAGGGCCACTGGCTGTGATGGTGATTTACATTATACCCGTTTTCAAGGTCCTTTCTCAGTGAAACCTGGTGTGCTCATTCAAGAGGCTCTGTGAACTGGTACACGCTTAACAACTTGGTAAGAGGCTGAGAATTCCCATAACAGTGACTGGAGTCAGGTTTCTGTCTACTAGGCCTCAAATTCCCCCTATATAAATTTTTTTTAATGTTTATTTATTTTTGAGACAGCATGAACGGGGGAGGGCCAGAGAGAGAGGGAGACACAGAATCTGAAGCAGGCACCAGGCTCTGAGCTGTCAGCACAGAGCCCGACGCGGGGCTCGAACTCACGGACCGTGGGATCATGACCTGAGCCGAAGTTGGACGCTTAACCGACTGAGCCACCCAGGCGCCCCTCCCCTATATAAATATGAAGCTGAACCTGCAATGATTTTATTCTGAGGTGCCCCCATGATCAATTAGCCATTGCCACAGATTTCTGTGGGTTAAAACAGTGTGATTATTGCTCTGTCCCTGCACCTGATATGGTCCTGGTGGGTAGACCCTCCCACCTGGCTCCTACCATGCCAGGATCCCGTGATTGCCATTAAAATCAGAGACTCTGATTCCTTTGAAGCATCTCTACTCATCATCTATGATCTCCAGGAGACAAACTTCATAGAGTTTTGCAAGAATGTTGTTGCTTCCCTCACCAGTGCATTCTTTAGTGCCCTTGTGAAAGGGAGTTCCCTGAGCCCTCCCAGGGGTTAAGATTAGGGAGTGGCTGAGCAAGTTGTACAGGAATTGATCTAGCCAAACATTCTCATCCTCAAGGAATTTTGGACTCCTTCTTCCACAGAATGTCAGGGGTTTAAGTTCTGGCATTTCGGTCTCACTGATTATAAGCCACAGTTGGGTGTAAGCTCAGATGATCAACCTAGCAGAGTATTACTGTTACCCACACACATTAAATCCCAAATCCTTAGTGATTGATTGATTTATTGATTATTTATTTACTTCTTTACTTATTTATGCCATTATAATATAATATTAGAATCCACCTACTTCTATACATATTTCCCAGATTCCTGCTGGTTTATGTTGCCAATATTCTGCAATTTTTAGGGTATAGGGTATTCTGCAATTTTAGGGTATAGAGGCTGTCTCTGTCTGGGCCAGGCCTTATTCTACTATGACTAGGCTATTCTGGGATCCAACTTTCATATGCATCTGGAGACAACGAGGGTTGGTTGGGGATAGGTCCTCAGAGAAATAGGCATTTTCTTGTTAGTCAGCTGCTCCTGGTGATAGCAGGAGAATGCTGTCTTCCAGGAGGCCCTGACCTGCTTCTGTTGGTAGGAAAAGTCCAGGGAGATCTGGGGACTCAAACTTTTCAGTTATCTTGTCTTCCCAGTGTCTTGATCCCATCTCTCAGATCTCTGCTCCTTCCCCAACAATGCCCTTGCCTTGGAATAAGAGATATGTCAAGGTTACTCATTTATCTGGTGTTGCAGTTCTTAAACCCTTATACTCAGGCTTTGTGCTTGGTCTTTGACCATATCTGCTCTGTGGATTCAGATAAGGGACTCTTTTAAAGCTGCTACAGGGGCTTTCTGATTTTCGATCTATGCTCTGTGTCGTGCATTTTTAACTTTCAATTTGTCTTTTTTCCTGTGATGTTCTCTAGGATTATCAGAAGAAGGCTTCATACGATACCACTTTTATAATAGCCATTATCATCACAGCAACTAAGTGCTACATTTACTTGATTTCTCAATGCCTTGTTCTCTAATTGCATTCTCTTCCATGCCACCACTGATAATTTGAGTCATCGTTAGACTACTTCATTCCATGGATTACTAAGGTCCTATGTTCCTCCCTCACCAAGTAGGAAGCTTATCCATATGCCCATTAAACACGTACGTAAACTGATCCTACAATCAAATTTTGAGGTTTTTGTTTCCTTGGTCCTGCCCTGGTTCCAGTTATTTAAAATTTTAGGATCCTGGAAGAGAATAGGTACTATATATACAGAGTGATTATGCATATGTGTTCCTGGATTCAGACCTCAACCAGATTTTTTTCTATAGGCGGCATTATTAGATCAATTGGAAAAATTTGAATAAGATCTGTAGGTTAGAAAATAATATTGCATTAATGTTAAAGTGTTTCTTATTTTTTTAAAAAAAATTTTGGGCATTCTTGGGTGGCTCAGTCGGTTAAGTGTCTGACTTTGGCTCAGGTCATGATCTCACGTGATCGAGTTTGTGAATTCGAGCCTTGCATTGGGCTCTGTGCTGACTGCTCAGAGCTTGGAGCCTGCTTCAGATTCTATGTCTCCCTCTCTCTCTCTCTGCCCCTCTCCACTCCTCGCTTTCTCTCTCTCTCTCAAAAGTAAATAAACATTAAAAAAATTTTTAAAAATTAATGTTTATTTATTTTTGAGAGACAGAGAGGGACATGAATGGGGCAGGGAGGAGAGAGAGGGAGACACAGAATCTGAAGCAGGCTCTAGGCTCTGAGCTGTCAGCACAGAGCACAACACAGGGCTCAAACCCACGCTTTGTTAGATCATGACCTGTGCTGAAGTTGGATGCCTAACTGACTGAGCCATCCAGGCACCCCAGAATGTTCCTTATTTTTATAATCATTCTATGGATATGTAAGAGGATGTCCTTGGCCTTTGTTTTTTGGAAATACACACCAAATTGTTATGTACACACATGGACACACACACATCCAGAGAGACAGAGACAGAACACTAATGTATTCAACATTGGGAAATCTGAGTCGAAGGCATACAGGCCCTTTTTATATTATTTTTGTTACTTTTCTATACATTTTAAAATATTTTAAAATAAAAAGTTAGAAGAAGATGTATTTAAGATAGTTTAATATCCCAAAAAACAAGAGTTCAAGGCCAGATGGCTTTCAAGGGGAATTCTATCAAACATTTAAAGAAGAGTTAACACCTGTTCTCTTGAAGCTGTTTCAAAAAATAGAAATGGAAGGAAAACTTCCAATCTCTTTCTATGAAGTCGGCATTACCTTGATTTCAAAATCAGACAAAGACCCCACTAAAAAGGAGAACTATAGACCAATTTCCCTGATGAACATGGATGCAAAAATCTTTAACAATATATTAGCCAACCAGATCCAAAATACATTAAAAAATTTATTCACACGAGCAAGTGGGATTTATACCTGGGATGCAGGGCTGGTTCAAAATCCACAAAACAATCAATGTGATTCATCACATCAATAAAAGAAAGGACAAGAACCACGTGATCCCCTCTATAGATGCAGAGAGAGCATTTGACAAAATCCAGTATCTTTTCTTGATAAAAAACCCTTTAAGAAAGTAGGGATAGAAGGATCATACCTCAAGGTCATGCAAGCCCTATGTGAAAGACCCAACGCTAATATCATCCTCAATGGGGAAAAACTGAGAGCTTTCCCCCTAAGGTCAGGAACAAGACAGGGATGTCCACTCTCACTACTGTTATTCAACATAGTATTGGAAGTCTTACCCTCTGCAATCAGATAACACAAATACAAGGCATCCAAATCAGCCAGGAGGAGGTCAAACTTTCACTCTTTGCAGACGACATGATACTTTACATAGAAAACCCAAAAGACTCCACCAAAAGACTGCTAGAACTGATATGTGAATGCAGCAAAGTTGCAGAGTACAAAATCAATGTACAGAAATCGGTTGCATTTTTATATACCAATAACGAAGCAACAGAAGGAGAAATAAAGAAACTGATCCCATTTACAGTTGCACCAAGAACCATAAAATACCTAGAAATAAACCTAATCTAAGATGTAAAAGATCTGTTGCTGAAAACTATAGAAAGCTTATGAAGGAAATTGAAGAAGATACAAAGAAACAGACAAACATTCCATGCTCCTGGATAGGAAGAAAAAATATTGTTAAAATGTCAATACTACTCATAGCAATATACATATTCAATGCAATCCCTATCAGAATAATACCAGCATTCTTCACAGAGCTAGAACAAACAGTGCTAAAATTTGTATGGAACCAGAAGAGACCCCAAATAGACAAAGCAATCTTGAAAAAGAAAACCAAAGCAGGAGGCATCACAATCCCAGACTTCAAGCTATACTACAAAGCTGTAATCATCAAGACAGTATGGTACTGGCACAAAAACACACTCAGATCAATGGAATAGAATAGAGAACCCAGAAATAGACCCACAAACATATGGCCAACTAATCTTTGACAAAGCAGGAAAGTATCAATGGAATAAAGACAGTCTCTTCAGCACGTGGTGCTGGGAAAACTGGATAGCAACATGCAGAAAAGTGAACCTGGGCCAATTTCTTACACCATACACAAAAATAAACTCAAAATGGATGAAAGACCTAAACATACGACAAGAAGCCATCAAAATCCTTGAGGAGAAAGCAGGCAAAAACCTCTTTGATTTTGGCCGCAGCAATTTTTTTACTGAACACGTCTCCAGAGGCAAGGGAAACAAAAGCAAAAATGAACTACTGGGACCTCATCAAAATAAAAAGCTTTTGACAGCAAAGGAAATAATCAGCAAAACTAAAAGGCAACCAATGGAATGGGAGAAGATATTTGCAAATGACATATCAGATAAAGATCCAAAATCTATAAAGAACTTATCAAACTCAGCACCCAAAAAACAAATAATCCAGCGAAGAAATGGGCAAAAGACATGAATAGACACTACTCCAAAAAAGATATCCAGATGGCCAACCGACACATGAAAAAATGCTCAACATGACTCGACATCAGGGAAATACAAATCAAAACCACAATGAGATAGCACCTCATACTTGTCAGGATGGTTAAAATTAACAACTCAGGCAACAACAGATGTTGGTGAGGATGTGGAGAAAAAGGATATCTTTTGCACTGCTGGTGGGAATGCAAACTGGTGCAGCCACTCTGGAAAACAGTACAGAGGTTCCTCAAAAAATTAAAAACAGAACTACCCTATGACCCAGCAATTGCACTACTAGGTATTTATCCAAGGGATATAGGTATGCTGTTTCAAAGGGGCACATGAACACCAGTGTTTATAGCAGCACTATCAACAATAGCCAAAGTATGAAAAGAGCCCAAATGTCCATCGATGGATGAATGGATAAAAAAGATGTGGTGTGTGTGTGTGCCGCAATGGAGTATTACTTGGCAATCAAAAAGAATGAAATCTTGCCATTCACAACTATGTGGATGGAACTAGAGGGTATTATGCTAAGTGAAATTAGTCAGAGAAAGACAAGTATCATATGACTTCATTCATATGAGGACTTTAAGACACAGAACAGATGAACATAAGGGAAGGGAAGCAAAAATAATATAAAAACAGGGAGGGGGACAAAAACATAAGAGACTCTTAAATATGGAGAACAAACTGAGGGTTGTGGGAGGGGGGATGGGCTAAATGGGTAAGGGGCCTTAAGGAATCTACTCCTGAAATCATTGTTGTACTATATGCTAACTAACTTGGATATAAATTAAAAAGTAAATTAAAAATAAATAAACAAACAAAAAAGAGAGTTTAATAAAGGGACAAAGACATGGGCAAGGTTAAAGGTAACTAACAAGGTTTGGTGAAGAGTTGGCAACTGAGATGGAGCTGCTACCCACCTCACATCCGAAAGAACAAGTTGATTGAGCACTTAATACATCCCAGAAAAACCCGAAGCTGTAAGAAAGCCATCTTAATAGGAGCTTCCAACGTGTGGCTTAACAGCAAAGAACTCAGGGAAATAAATATTCTTATCTTCCTATCTTATCCTCTCTATTAGTTCAAGAAGCAGACACTAAGATGAATGAAATTAGTCATGCAGTAGATTTATTAGGGAGATGCCTGTGAGAGAAAACAGAGAGGGAACAGGAGGAGGCTGTGAGCATTGTCAGACTACCATCCGACATCTGTAGAAAGAGAGGAGGAAGGAATATTTGGTAAGACAAGTCAGACTCTGGTGCAGTTAAAATAAAGTTTTAAAAAGTTATTGGGAAGTCCTCAAGCCAAAGCCATCCACCAGAGAGGTCCTCGATCTTTTAGGAATGGACCTTTTTTAGTTTCTCTGCTGTCCTCAATAACTGCTGGGAAGTGTATCCTTGATATAGATGCAGTGATGGATTTCAGAATGCAGCAACCGGGGCTGTCAGGTAACTACATGCCCTGAATTTGGAGATCTGAGACATGCATTTATTTAAAAAAATTTAATGTTTATTTTTGAGAGAGAGAGAGAGAGAGAGAGCATGAGCAGGGGAGGGGCAGAGAGAGACACACACACAGAATCTGAAGCAGGCTCCAGCCTCTGAGCTGTCAGCACAGAGCCCGATGCAGGGCTTGAACTCACGGACCGTGAGATCATGACCTGAGTCGAAGTTGGACGCTCAACTGACTGAGCCACCCAAGCACCCCTGAGAGGTGCGTTTATATGGCTGTCATACTCTCCATTGCCCAAACAGTTGAGAGTCAGAGGGCAAACAGGTCAGTCAGGTTAATATGGTTCATATAGGTCTAATATCCTAAAGAAGGTTGGGGAAAATTGGAGTAGGATGGAGCTAAGTGGATCTGAAGTCTAACAGAGCCCATGAGTCAAAAAACATTTTTTTAAGGTAGATACAGGGCCCCTGAACACAGTCTAGGTAGCTGTCCTCAGAGGTTGAGTTTGATTAAGAGGTTATGCAAGGTACAAATAACCCTTGGCAATTGAGATTTGAAGAGGAAAGAAGAGAAAGTGCCCAATTTCTGGTACTGATGAAGTTTACAGAGAAGGAGTAGAGACAAAGATTCCAAGTGTGATATGGCTGGCATTTAGGAAATGGCTACATATGAAAAATTTTTAAATCATGAAAGAGCTAAGATTTGTGATACTAAGAACCCAAGTGAGGTCAGCTTACTTGATTGAACCAGACTTCAAAGTGATGGGTTGTCGTCCCTCAGAGAACTGTGGAAACTGATGGAAGGTGGGCCAGTGAGCCTTCACACTTGAGTATGTCCTAGACCTATATTAGCATTTATTTTGCTAAAGGGACTAACTAAAACACTGGCATCCTTGAGATAATAAGAAGAAATAGCAGTAGTGAATTGATTATAATCCAAGCTCTCCCTGACTGTGTGGGATCCTGGTTCCTTCACCAACTCTGGAAAGCTTTTCTGACATGGGAACAATTTGAGACCAATCCTGAGCCCTTCAAAATTTCTCTAAAAAATTTCTCTAAAAACTAATTTAGATGCAAAAATGTTTACCTCTTGTGTTATGCTCAAATACAAACAACACTCTCAACCCCTAGTGATAGACTGGCAGGGACTTTTTAGGACTTTTTTCATTTTTCATACAAGAGTCTGAAAGAGAAGGAAAATGAATAGATAACAAAGTAAATGGCAAGACCAGTCGATAAACCAAGTTTCTTGAATCTTATATTGCTGCCTATTTAGGAAGATGATTAAGGGTTGCTGAGGGTCAGAATACAATACTTGGAGAAAGACTCAAGGAGAGAAAGGGGAGTAATTTATTTGTACAATAAAATATAATAGTGTTGGGGAGAAAATTTTTTCCTTTATCCTTCTAGGTTCTTTGGCTGGTAAATTGATACAAGACATTCACAGGAATAAAACAATTTAATTACATATGTATAGGATCCTCATGAGTATATAAGACCCAAGGACAAGTCAGACAATTGAGATTTATGTGCCATCCTGAGGTAAAGAATGGGGTAGGAGCCCGGGGCTTCGAAGGGAAGGAGGGTGATTTATAGGACAATAAGGAAGAGCAGATGTTTTGCCATTTGTGACAACATGGATGAACCTAGAGGGTGTTATGCTAAGTTAAATAAGTCAGACAGAGAAAGACAAATGCCATATGATTTCACCTGTATGTGGAATCTAAAAACAAAACAAACAAACAAACAAACAAAAGGCAAAAACAGACCCATAAATACAAAGAATAAACTGATGGTTACCAGATGGGAAGGGGGTGGGAAAATGGGCAAAATGGGTGAAGGGGAGGGAGAGATACAGGCTTCCAGTTATGAAATGAGTAAGTCACGGGGATAAAAGGCACAGCATAGGAATACAGTCAATGATATTGTAATAGTGTTGTATAGAGACAGATGGTAGTACACTTGTGGTGAGCATAACATAATGTATGGACTTGTCAAGTCACTATGTTATATACCTGAAACTAAGGTAACATTGTGTGTCAACTGTACTTTAGTTAAATCTTAAAAAAATAGCAGATGTTTGGTAATGAGATAATTTGTTCTGCCACACTGATAGTTCATTCAGATCAAAGTTATCTCTGGTAAGGGCTCCCTCTCTGAGCCAAGCCCCCTAACTAAATTCTTTTAGGTAGTTAAGAGAAAGGTACAAGTTTTCTTGACTCTTCTGGGTTTTGATTTGCCTTAAGCTCAAAATAATCCACATGCCAAAGTGGCATCTTTTGGGATTATGTATTCTGTTCCCCTTTTATAGTGGGAGGTGCAGGTTGAAAAGAGAAAAAACCCCCAAACACACCAGATGCTGAAAGCTCTTCTCTTCTATGAAAGAAACTGTAATGTAGTGTTTCTAAAATTCAGCTCCTTCTTCTAAAAGAAATATAAATGCAAACCCTCTAGTCTCTTCAGTCTTGCTGTCACTATAGTGACATATTATCTAGTTTCTAACATTTTCTATTTGTGATTTTGGGGAAAGGTAGGGAAGTAAGCATTTCTTTTATAACAAATTTTATGATATTTCAATAATTAATACCAGTTTGAGAATTAGTACCATTTTGGCAGCTCTTTCATTAATGAAAAAAGATTATCCAGTAAATATTTTCTAAGATTTATAACAGATGAGAGTTGCAAAATATTAAAACAATTTAGTGTCCTAACAAAAATACCTATGAAAATTTACAGCTTTGATGTTCTGTGACACTGTTTTGGAGGACAGGGTATAATATAATACACATGCTTCTTATTATAATACTTATTTTAAATTTGTTTAGCAAAATTCCTAGCCATAATTCTCCTAGTTGAGGACTTCACTGAACTTAATTATATACACAGATGGCTTTTCTAATAGGTACTTTTTTATTCGAAATGTTGCAACATTTTGGTTGCTGTCTTCTGCTTTACCAGTCAACCAAGGCTTCCTGACAGTGGCACTTGGCCATTTATTCTGCTTAGTCCAGAGCATAGTGGCTGGCAAGCAGTGATTCTTCTTGAATGAAAGACAGTGTGACTGATTATAGAGAGTAAATAATATGCTGGAATCTATTGGACTATTAGAAAATAAAAGTTTTAAAATATTTTATGTAAGTGGATTGTAATCTCTTTAAGGCATTTACTATACAGTGTTTCATTAAAATTACAATTCTGTTTTTATTTGTGGAGTCACAGGTGCAACATTTTTTAGTGTTTATACAGTTGCAACGTTAACTTGAATACTTCAATTCATTAAAAGTAAGTCTGAGAGTTTCAGAACCAAGGAATTTCTGTGATTTAATGTTTTTCCAATGACAAATAATGATGTTTTAACTGTAATTATAGTTTTGTATTATTGTGTATACCTTGTCAAATAAAAACACATGGGGTTTCATAGGAGCCAGTACCATGGTAGTTATTTAAATGGTAAATTGTTTTTTCCTTTAAAATATTGAATCAAATTAGTTTCATCAGCCAAACAATTGGTCTAGTATGTAAAAATAAAATTCAGATTTGTCCTTTGACTTTATTGATGAATTAATCATCAGTTGATTCTTTGACCTTTGAAGTTGACCTTTGTAATTCTGTGTGGTCTTAAAATCTCTATTTCTGGCATAATCCAGTGATTAAAATATTATGAAATTCTTGGGTACAGAACATTCAGCTCTTTTGAGCTATTATATTAAGAAGAAAATGTAAAATGTTAATAATATAATACCTGTTAATTTAGTAGTATGATTATTGTAACTTAAGGTATTATTTAATGTTAACATTACTATCACTGCCATTATAAAAATAGTATGTATTAACTATTCCCAAGCTTTATTACCATGCTTGTATCTATACAAACTATTTTAAACAGATTTATATTTACTCCCTGTGGTTTTTATGGCCTTTAAACCAAAACCGGTGTTATTGACCAAAAGGACAATCTAAAATATTTGGAACTATTGATTTGGTAGAATGAGCTTTGTTGGTGTGCAAATAAGTATAAATGGAAAAAAAAACTCCAGAGAAAAATTGGTGTAGACTTTTTTTTTTCTGTAAAGTAAACTAACTTTCTGATGAGTTTGGGAACAAAAATCAGATGAATCGTTGGTTCCATATAAGAAAAGCTTCTTAAACTGGTTTGTACATCTGTAAGCCGAGGGGCATTAACCTTTGCTTAGCCCCTGATCTGTGACATAAATTACTCTGAGTTATTTGTCTATGGAATTTTTCTATTTGAGTTCATTTGTGGTGAGCATTTGTAGATAGTTCACAGCTCTAAGACATTGTCCAGAAGTTATATCTCCTGTTTTGTACAGATAAAATATTTTCATGTTTTACTTAGTTATAAAGCATAAACTGAACTTAAATGGCATAAGTCACTTGAACAACTAATTTTATGTAAGGACAGACTTTTAAAAAATATATAATATTTGTTTTCTTTATCTGGAGTGTGCGTATGAAAACTAGAAGGCTACAGATAAAATTTTTACCTTCCCTGCATCTGTTTAGCTTGAAACTGAAGTGGATTAAAAAGAAAGGAAAGCTCATATTTACAAACAGGGTTATGTCTTCCAGACATCCCACAGTTTAATAGGAAGGGCAAATTGCACTTCATAAGAACTTGATTTGTGATTATTTATATAAATATGTCAACATTCAGAGAGAATTTTGCTAACTAATGTTAAGAAAACCATTTGAAATGTGAATGCATCTAGTATAGTAAATATCTCTGATCTCCTTATTTGTAGTTCTCAAGAAACCATGTTTACTTTTAGGTGCTGCCACCAATAAATTTCTCTTGAGATTGTTTGACTTCTTCAGCAGAGGCTTAATGTGACAGCATAAGTAAATGTAATGGTTATAGAGCCTGGTCAATAACAGACACCCTATGTTAATTTAAAACAACGCACCCAGATTCTATCTGGTACATAGTGCATCTTTTTATAAAAAGGGTATGAGGTAACTTCCATGTTTATCTCTTGTGGTATGTCACTCTAGCCATGAATCCTCATCTCCAGTAGGGTAAACCAGTCTCTTACTTTCTCTCTTCTCAGTTTAAAAATGTGCTTATGTCTCCCCTATTCTTTTTTTTAAATTTGTTTTAATGTTTATTTTTGAGAGAGACAGAGCCAGAGTACGAGTGGGGGGAGGGCAGAGAGAGAGGGAGACACAGAATATGGAGCAGGCTCCAGGCTCTGAGCTGTCAGTACAGAGCCTGATGCGGGGCTCCAACTCATGAACTGGCAGATCATGACCTGAGCCAATGTTGGATGCTTAACTGACTGAGCCACCCAGGTACCCCATGTCTCCCCTATTCTTAATACTCAGACTATAATCTTTCTGTAACCCTACCTCTCTCTTGAATTGATCATTTATTTCTTTTCTGTAATTTGTGACTTCTTGGTCCTCTTCTTCATCAACTATTTCTTTTTCAAGCCTATAAATTGGCTTTGGCCACCACCACTTGATTAAAATGCTTTTTTCCATCTTCTAATTCTTGACTTCTTTGAAGTCTTTGAAGCTAATGAGCATTTACTTCTTCTGGATGTTCTAGACCTACTCAGCCTTTGTGACACCATGCTCTATGCATTGGCTCTCCAATTGCTCCTCATTCTCTTTCACTGTCCCTTATTTCATCACTTAGAGGATAGCCGATTGTCCCATTTTTCTGGGGACTATCCCACATTTAGTGCCAAAAGTCTCCTTTCCCCAGGAAAGCCCTCCATCCTGAGCAAACCAAGATTGGTCACCCAAAACTTGGTCCCAGTGTCATTTCCCCAGACATCTGTTCTTAGTTCTCATCTCTTCTTAGTAGGAATCTTTGCCTTTTGCAATAATTTCAGCTATTTGCTGTGTGTCAGTGATGACCAATTCTGTGTCTGTAGCCATATGTACTCTACCATACCCCAAACTCTGTTTCTGAGAAAAAGGCATGGGCTCTGGGCTGGACTTCAAACATCCGAACCATATCAGCTACTAAGTGTGGAGCCTTACATAATTTACTTAACCTCTCCACATCATAGTTCACTAGCTTGTGAATAGGGATAATATTCAGTTTAAGGGGTTGTTGTGGGGATTAAAGCTAAAAATTTTAAAGTTCTCAGTGCACTGCTGGTATAAAGAAGCATCAGATAATTTGCAACTATTTTTATTTATTATCATTGGAGTTATATTTTAAACTAATGTTTTTCAGCATTTTCCTACCCCAATTCTTTTGGTAGGTATAAAAATACTCCGATCAGTACACTGGCTCACTGTGGCAGGAATTTTTAGTGGTTAAAAAGGAAAGGCATGTCTAGCTTAGAAAGAGGGTACCAGGTGATCCTGGCATTCAAGCTCTTCAGAGATCAGTGTGTCTAACTCCTCTCTCTATACACCCTTGTTCTAGCAAGTTCAAAACACTTTGTTATTTACTGTTATGTATGTATGTATATATGTATGTATGTATTTTTATTGTATAGAGAGTGCAAGCAGAGGAGAGGGGCAGAGGGAGAGGGAGAAAGAGGATCCTAAGCAGGCTCTTCACTCAGCACAGAGCTTGACATGGGGCTCATTCCCACAACTCCGGGATCATGACCTAAGCCGAAATCAAGAGTTGGACACTCAATAGACTGGCCACCCAGGTGCCCCTGACTTTGTTATTTACAAATGTAAATTTAAATAGCGTAATTCAAAATAAAAACACTAATCATTTTATCTTCCTTACATTCTTGAATATTTTTTATCCCATTCAGACAATGGGCTTATTCAATCACCTACCAACCGTTAATTAAATCCAGCCTGTTTTAGCTACAGTAGTAGTTTTAATACTAATTCGTAAAAGTTAAAATTTGGTTATAGCTCTTAAAGTTTGGAGTGCATCAGAATCACCTGGAGGTTGTGTTAAAATACAGGATCCTCCGACCAGGATTTCTGATTCAATAGGTGGGGCCTGAAGATGTACATTTCTAACATGTTCCCAGGAGTTGCTGGCTCAGGGACTATACTTTGAAAACTACTGTTTTAGTATATAGCGTGGGAGTTTAACTTAATTTTAACCTCAAGTATTTGGGGTTTCCCCCCACCCCTCCTCCTTCTTCTCTCATCCTTCTTCTTTTGGCTTTTTTAACTTGGAAATCTGATTTCTCTCCCTCATAGATATAGGTCATTGATAGACTATTGACAGTCTCAGACTATCTATGGATTTCCATGTTACCTAGAATTATTGATTATGGCTTCCTGGTGTAAAGACATCCAGCCAGGTAAAATAAAATGAAACATTACAATTTTTCCTATGGTCCAAATGGTTGATTTTTAGAAGCTCCATGTTACTAATGGGCATTTTTGCTTTTCTCCTTGTTTTTCTGCCTGTGAACATAAGCGTTGTTTTTTTAAAAAATACTTCACAGCAGAACAGTGTGTGTGGAACGTGTGTGATCATCAAATGAGGAACACAGAGCATTTTAACCTAATGAGAGCTTTCACTTCCCAGGGTGACCTGTTTGTACTCTGTGCCAGAAGACCTCTAAGAGGCCTACAGCTGCTTTCGTTTTGTCATTTCAGACGTGAAGGGCAGCCCCTGCAGCTGCAGAGCCCCTGCCACCACCTGCTCTGCATACACTCAGGAAAGGGTATATTTCATCTCCGGGTCTGAGAGGAAAGTTTATTAAGGATAGAAATGGGACCACAGAATTCCTGGGGTGAGCCTCAGGGACACAGCAGGTGGTGGCCAAAAAAGCCTTGACAAAAATAAGAAAAGGATTCAGATTCTTTTCAAGGCTATGCATGATTAGCAAAGTACATGTGGGTTCCAGCTGTCCCTTAGAGAAGACCACATTTTTCATCTCCAAGAATGAAGGGCAGCTTTCCATCTAATGAACTTAGAAGATTCTCTTGGCAGGTAGTTTTGTTACAAGCTAGGTATCTCCAGTTGTACTTTGTTTTTGTTCTTTTCTAAAACCAACTCCATTCAGTCTAGCAATTCTGAAAGCCCTTCTAAAGTTTGCAATAGGAAATGAGATTTCTTTTCTTTCTTTTTTTTTTTTAATTAAATGTGGTCTTTATTAACTCTTGGATAAGGCCTCTCTGTCTCTGTTGCATCAATTTCAAGAAGCCCTGCTGGTGGTGATGGCTGTCTGTCATTCTGCTTCCAAAGTAAACTCACTAGATATTCACGCAGAGGCAGAAAAGGCAGAAACAAAGGTCAATGCTAAAGACAAACGACAGCAGCAGTAGCAGGTTCTTTAAATACTTTAAAAAATACCCATAACACTGGACATTTTTAGGGACGATTGACTAGAGAAAAGTCAAGTAACAGTCTCATTTCAGTAAAGACTCACTCTTGGACCCCCAACAACTATGGAATTACCAATGGTGTGCATGACTTCCAGTGTGTCAACCTAATGAGAAATTAGGACAATTTTTTTTTCTTCTAAATCAGAATTTTTTTTATCTCTTGCCTATAGGTATTTCATATGTTTATATCCTGTGTATGGGATCTTCTGGGCACCAGGTAATTGAAGTGGAATAAATATACCTATTTCTCTCACTGTAATATGCTATTGGGTTCACCATTCATTGTATATGCTATCCAAATATTCTTAATATTTATTTGTTTGCATCTATATAAGCTGCCAATGGAAACAATGGAGTAGCAAATTTAATTAATTAATTACTTAATTAATATAATTTTTAATTTCAGAGAGAGAGAGAGTGGAGGAAAGGGGCAGAGGGAAGAGGGAGAATCTTTAGGCAGGCTCCATGCTTAGCGCAAAACTTAACACAGGGCTCAATCCCATGACCCTGGGATCATGACCTGAGCCAAAATCAAGACCAGGAGATGGATGCTCAACCGATAGAGCCACCCAGGAGCCTCTATCTATGTATCTATGTATCTATGTATCTATCTATTTATTTCCCTTCATTTAGCAAATGAAGTTACAGATCCAAATAATTTGCTCTGATATATTATCCAAAAGTTAATAAACAACAACAAAAAAAAGAAAACAAAACTAAGAAAAACTAACCTGGCTTTTGCAGAGAATTTTTATATTGCTTCCTGTATTTTTGCCTTGACAGGAAGGTAGATGGAAAAATTATGTGTTAGATACCCCTAAACATTTGGTCAGGTATTGGAACATTCCTTGCTCAAGCTAACCTATTTATAGTCAATGCCAAAGCCTCTCAGGGGATTGCGGCTACTTGCATTTTACCATTGCAGACAGTGTAGCAGCTTCGGGTATCCCCTTCCACTCTGCATGTTGCCTTCTCTCCCACTTCACAGGTTCCTCTCTCCATATGCCCGGGGCCTTCATAATGACTGACAGCTCCCCAAACTCACTATGCACCAAACTGACTGGAACCTTGGCCTAAAATATCCTTCCCCTCTTTCTTCACTTGATTACTTTTACTGATCCTTCAAAATGTTGCTTACATATCACCTGCTCCAGGAAGCTTTCTCTGATCTGTCACCTCCCCAGCTCTCAAATTGTATGATTCCTCCTATGTGCTTTAATAGCACACAAGATTGTATTTTGCAACAACCTGTACTATTTGTTTGCTTGTTTCCTTTTCTAACCAGTTGGGGAATTCTTTGATGACA
This sequence comes from Lynx canadensis, assembly GCF_007474595.2. Classification (NCBI taxonomy): domain Eukaryota; kingdom Metazoa; phylum Chordata; class Mammalia; order Carnivora; family Felidae; genus Lynx; species Lynx canadensis. Next base: position 67,441,235 of record NC_044307.1, read on the forward strand.
AAAAGTATGTTTTACTGTTTTCCCTGTCTTTCATAAACATAGTGATGAGGTGCTGAAAAAAAAAGTGTTGTCGAATGAAAATGGAATGAATGACTTTAGACAGATATTTAAGGACTATTGAAAAGGGTGGTGTATTATGGTAATATCAGGTGTTCTTTCAACTAAACTCAAAATGTGTGTGGCTCAGAAACAATAAGGGTCTGTTTCTTACTCACATAAAAGTTTGTGGTGGTATTTCTGGTCAGTGGGACCAGAAATTCTCGATGGGATCAATCAGCAACTGAGGCTGACAGAGACTCTACCATGCTCCATACATGACTTAACAACCACTGTGGTTGTCTCTGCCCCAGTTGGCCAGGAGAGTGGAAGAACACTGAGAAGTGCTCCAAAGAGCGGAATGCACACATGTGAGAGGAGCTTCTGGGCCAGGCCAGAAGGGGCACACGTCACTTTCACACACATTCCACTGCCTAGAGCTCAGTCACTTGGGAGCACAGACCTCTTCCAGGGCTAACATTCTAGTACGTGAATTGAGCAAAATGTCAATGTGACTCCTTTTCATGCTGGGCCAACCGTTAATTAAATTTATATAAAACCATGAAATTGCTAGTTTTTAAACGTTTTACATAAATGAAGCTGCTTTTGCTAAATTATTAAACACTTTTCAAACATTAAAATCATAAAGGAGATAATTCAAAATACATTTTATTTGCCTGAGTCCCACCATATGTCTCTCAGTTCTATTCTGGATTTTGTTGTGTGTGTGTGTGTGTGTGTGTGAGAGAGAGAGAGAGAGAGAGACAGACAGACAGACAGAGACAGAGAGACAGAGACAGACACACACACACACAAAGAGAGAGACAAAGAGAGGGACAGAGAGAAAGAATACTCATTAACTCATCTATTCATTCCTGTTAGATAGATACCAGGTGCCACGTCCAATGGTAAGAATGTAAAATGAGTAGGACATAGTGTCTACTTTCAAGGTTCTTATAGTCATGGCATTTGCATAAACAGAAATTATGAATCAGTATAGTAGTCAAACTTCTCTCTGTTTTTCATTTCAGTTAATTTTTGACTTTTCTTCTCCTATCCATTTTTCTCAAAACTGAACTTCAATGCCTGTAATCTTGTGCAATTATAGATCTTTTTTAAATCTTCTGTTTATATCCTATGCAAAAAAAGAGTTTCATTTATACAATTCCTTCAAGCCAATACTAGTGATTTGTGAGAACTACTGTTAGACCACAGGTATTTTCATATTGTATGTTCTTTGAGGCGAGGAAAACAAACTTATTTAATGCGTCATTTTAGAAGTCTAGATTGTTAGATAATTAGAAAACATAAACACCACTAATAATTAGGGAAATGTAAATCAAAACCACAATGAGACATAACCTCACATCTGTTAGAATAGATGTTATCAAGAAGATAAGAGATAACAAGTACTGGTGAGGATGTGGAGAAAATGGGAGGCTCGTACACTATTGGTGGGAATGTAAATCGGTTCATCCAGTATGGAAAAAATACAGAGTTTCGTCAAAAAATTAAAAATAGAACTCCCATATGATCCAGCAATCGCACTTCTGGACATACATCGAAAGGAAATGAAAATAGGATTTCAGAGAGATACCTGCACTTCTATGTTTATTGCAGCATTATTCACAATAGCCAAAATTTGGAAACAACCTAAATGCCCATCAATGGATGAATAAAGAAGATGTAGTGTGTGTACACACACACACACACACACACACACACACACACACACACACACACACATATATGGGAACATTATTTCATCAATGAGAAAAGAGTACATCCTTCCATTTGTGACAACATGGATGGTCCTTGAGCACATCATGCCTTTAAGTGAGATAAGTCAAAGAAAGACAAGTACCCTATGATATCACTTTAGGTGGAATCTAAAAAAGCCAAACTCATAAAAACAGAGATTAAAATGGTGATTATAATGGGCATAGGACAATTGTTGTTTAAAAGTACAGACTTACAAGGGGTAGTAAATAGCAAATAGAGATGTAATGCACAACATGGTTAATATAGGCAACAATATTTTATTATAATCAACAAACTTGCTAATAAACAATTAACCTAACCACTTAAGAAAGGATAATTATGTAATGTGACAGAGGTGCTAATTATTGCAACAATGGCAGTAATTATATATGAATGTAACAAAATGTTGTAGACCTTAAATTTATGTGTTATATGATAAATATATTTCAATAAAATATACTCAGGATAAATAAGATGCGGCACACACACACACATATACACACAATGAAATATTACTTGGCAATCAAAAAGAACAAAATGTTGCCACTTGCAACGACATGGATGGGACTAGGGTGTACTATGCTAAGCAAAATAAGTCTGTCAGAGAAAGACAAATATCATATGATTTCACTCATGTGGAATTTATGAAACAGAACAGATGAATAGAGGGGAAGAGAAGGAAAAATAAAATAAGATAAAGACAGAGAGGGAGGCCAACCCTAAGAGACTCTTAAATACAGAGAACAAACTGAGGGTTGATGGAGGGGAGGTGGGTGGAGGGATGGGCTAAAAGGGTTATGGGCATTAAGGAGGGCACTTTTTGGGATGAGCACTGAGTGTTACATGTAAGTGATGAATCACTAAATTCTACTCTTGAAACCAATATTATACTATATGTTAACTAACTCAAATTTAAATAAAGAATATATTCATTCTATTCATACAAACATACATAGGATTTTCAAGTAATTTTGAGACAATAAAAAACTTTGCACTTAAATTTGAAAGGAATCAGTTTAAAAAGAAACTTCACTATTATTCATCTTATATTACCTCTGCTATGTTTTTCTTATATTACAAGATAGTAATTCTTTTAGAAAAACCTTCTGGGGCACCTGGATGGCTCAGTCGATTGAGCATCTGACTCTTGATTTCAGCTCAGGTCATGATCCCAGGGTCATGGCATCGAGCCCCATTTCAGGCTCTATGCTGAGCATGAAGCCTGCTTAAGATTCTCTCTCTCCCTTTTTTTCTCTCTCTCTTTCCCTCTGCCCCTCTCCTCAGCTCACATGCTTTCTCTCTCTCTCTAAAATAAAAATTTTTTAAGTTAAAAAAAACCCCAACATCCTATGCATTTCTTTTTCTATTTCTGGTTTCTATTTCTATTTCTGGTTTCAGTAGACTGGTCTAGGTGGGGGAAAAGGGGGCACTAATAAAAACTTGTTTCAAATAAGTTCTGGGAAAGACCAGGGGAAACACTTTCCCCATGTAAAATAAAATGTTACATTAAATGCTAACTAAATATTTCACACAATTGTGTTTTGTCTCAGCATTGAGATTGTAAGCTTCTTAGAATTGATATCAACATTTTATTTTTCTTTTTAACTCTATCATTATGGTATGTGTTATAATTACTGATTATTGGATCATGTATTAATTCTCTCATATCATATATGCCTCTAGCAATTTTGCTTTTACTTTCTGCTTACATTTATATTTAAACATTTTTGTTAATAGTTGCAACTTAGTATTTATCATATAATTATGTTTACCCTCTTATATTCAAAGAAGTCAGTAAGAAAGAGCAAATTTGAATTTTCTGTACTTTTCTCAGAAGATTCTCAGATAAGTTAAAAATAATACATTGCTAGAATAGCTGTCAAGATATTAGACAAATCATTTAAAATACAGTAAATGGAAATATGCATATCAAAGAAGTAAACCATACTTAATACTCACAAAATGGAGGGGAAAAAAAGAGTCAGCCTTTGCAAAGGGTCTATGAGTCAGAAGTTCCAAACTTCATCAAAGACTTAAAAAACAAAACAAGAAAAAGAAAGAAACCAGATGTACATTTGGGGCCCATCTATGGAAAGTATTATATTTTGTATGGTGCCAACAAAGGTACTAGAATAATAAAATGATTATTATGTTTCAGTAGGACTCACAATGAAAGTGAGAAATTACAGAACTGCTTAAGAAAGTACTTGTTCAGTTTTAAACCATCAGTTGAGGATACTTTTGCAGACGTCCCTCTATTCCTAAATGAATTCAAAGAAATACCTTTGAAAAGTTGCATTTTGCCAAGTTGTGTCAACCTAACAGCTGGCTGTTCAAAGTGCATGGTGGCCATGGTAGGTTACAAGGAGAGTGCTGGCAAAAGTTTTCAAATTTGAGTAGACCACTAACACAGTAAGTTATTGCAGTCAGAGGACCATTTTGAGGGGCATTACTGCTGGTTATCTCTGTCTATCATTGTCTGTCTACCTATCTACCTACCTACCTACCTACCCTACCTACCTCAGCTTAATGGAAGTAGTTTTCATACATTAAAATGTACCTATTTTAAATGCATAGTTGGCTGAATTTTGTTCATGGTATAGAGTTCTGTAACCACCGTCAAAGTCACCCTAAAAAGTTTTCTTCTGTACCTCTGCAGGTGTTTCTCTCCTGTGATCCTTGGCTATAGGCCACTATTCTGATTTCTGCTACTTCTATATTTTTCTTCTTCTAGAATTTCATAGAAATGGAGTTATATAGTATTTGCATTTAGAGTTTGACTTCTGTGATTTAGCATAATGGTTTGGGGGTTCATCCATGTTGCTGTAGACATTAATATTTTGTTTCTTTTATTGTCAAGTAGTATTGTATAGATATATCACAAATTGTTTATCCATTCACTGGTTGACAGGCGTTTGGATTATTTCTAGTATTTGGCTATTACGAGTAATGCTGCAATGAACATTTGTGTACATGTGTTTATGTAGACATGTTTTCATTTGTGTTGGATAAATATCCAGAAATAGAATTGTGGGGTCCTATGATAAGTGTATCTAAACTTTGTAAGGTACTGTCATACTAATTTTCCAAAAGTGGCAGTACCATTTCCACTTCTACTAACAATGAGGATTACAGTAGCTCCTCATCCTCACCAACATTTGATATTGTCAGTCTTTTGAATTTTAGCTATTTTAGGGATGTATAGTGATGTATCATTGTGGTTTTAACTTGCACTTCCCTGATGTCTAGAAATGTTGAACATCTTTTCATATGATTATTTAACATTTGTATATTTTCTGCTCAAATCTTTTGACTATTTTGTGATTGGGTTGTTTTCTTATAATTATGTTGTATTAGTTTTTTTATATATTCACCATATATGAGCCCCATTGTCAGATGTATGTTTTGCAACACTTTCTCCCGATCTCTGCTTTATCTTTTCATTTTCTTACGTATGTCTTCAAAGAAAAAATGGTTTTAATTTTGATGCTAAAAATTATGTTTCACCATATAGTGTGGGTCAATTTCTGGGTTTTCTATTCTGTTCCATTGATCTCTATGTCTGTTTTTGTGCCAGTTCCATACTGTCTTGGTGTCTATAGACTTGTAATATAGCTTGAAATCCGGAATCAGGATGCCTTCAGGTTTTTTTTTTTTTTCAGGATTGCTTTGGCTATTTGGGGTCTTTTGTGGTTCCATAAAAAATTTAGAATTTTTTGTTCTAGCTCTGTGAAAAATGCTGGTGGTATTTCGATAGGGATTGCATTAAATGTGTAGATTGCTTTGGGTAGTATAGACACTACACTTGGGTAGTATAGAACAAACAATGTGTGTTCTTCCAGTCCATGAGCATGGAATGCTTTCCCATTTCTTTATGTCCTCTTCAAATTTTTCATAACTGTTCTATAGTTCTGAGAGCATAGATCTTTTACCTCTTTAGTTAGGTTTATTCCTAGGTATCTTATAGTTTTATTTGCAATTGCAAATAGCTTCCTTGATTTCTTTTTTCTGTTACTTCATAGTTGGTATATAGAAATGCAACAGATTTCTACATGTTGATTTAAAAAAACTTTTTTAATGGTTATTTGTTTTTGAGAGAGAGAGAGAGAGACAGAGTGAGAGCAGAGAAGGGACACAGAGAGGGAGACACAGAATGTGAAGCAGTCTCCAGGCTCTGAGCTGTGAGCACAGAGCCCGACATGGAGCTCGAACTCACAAACCGTGAGATCATGACCCAAACCGAAGTCAGACACTTAAATGACTGAGCCATCCAGGGGCCCCTACATGTTGATTTTATATCCTGTGACTTTGCTGAATTCATGTATTAGTTGTAGCAATCAACCATACAGTCAACTAATCTTCAACAAAGCAAAAAAGACTATCTGATGGGAAAAAGACAGTCTTTATAACAAATGGTGTTGGGAAAACTGGACGGCAACATTCAGAAGAATGAAACTGAACATTTTCTTACACCACACACAAAAATAAATTTGAAATGGATGAAAGACCTAAATGTGACACAGGAAACCATCAAAATCCTAGAGAAGAACACAGGCAGCAACCTCTTTGGCCTCGGCTGCAGCAACTTTTTACTAGACATGTTGCCAAAGGCAAGGGAAACAAGCAAACATGAACTATTGAGACTTCATCAAGATAAAAAGCTTCTGCACAGCGAAGGAAACAATCAGCAAAACTAAAAGGCAGCCTACAGAATGGGAGAAGATATTTGCAAGTGACATGTGAGATAAAGGCTTAGTATCCAAAATCTATAAAGAACTTATCAAACTCAACAGCCAAAAAAACAGATAATCCAGTGAAGAAATGGGCAGAAGACATGAATAAACACTTTTCCAAAGAAGACATCCAGAAGGCTAACAGACACATGAAAATATGCTCAATGTCATTCATCATCAGGGAAATGCAAATCAAAACCATAATGAGATACCACCTCACACCTGTCAGAATGGCTACAATTAACAACACAAGAAACAACAGGTGTTGGCCAGGATGTGGAGAAAGGGGAATCCTCCTGCACTGTTGGTGGGAATGCAAACTGGTGCAGGCACTCTGCAGAACAGTACAGAGGTTCCTTAAAAAACTAAAAATAGAACTACCCTATGATCTAGCAATTGCACTATTTAGGTATTTACTCAAAGGATAAAAAATACAGACTCAAAGGGGTACATGCACCCGAATATTTATAGCAGCATTATCAACAATAGCCAAACTATATGGAGAGAGCCCAAGTGTCCCATTGACTGATGAATGGATAAAGAAGATGTGGTGTATATATACAATGGAATCAAAACTCAGCCATCAAAAAGAATGAAAAGAATGAAATCTTGCTGTTTGCAACTACATGGATGGAGCTAGAATTTATTATGCTAAGTGAAATAAGTCAATCAGAGAAAGAGAAATACCATATTATTTCACTCATATGTGGAATTTAAGAAACAAAACAGATGAACATATGGGAAGGGTGGGGGAAGAGAGAGGGAAACAAACCACAAGAGATTCTTAATAATAGAGAACAAACTATGGGTTGATGGAGGGAAGTGTTTGGGAGAGGGGCTAGATGGGTGATAGGTACTGAGGGCACTTGTGGTGATGAGCACTGGGTATTATATGTAAGTGATGAATCACTGAATTCTAATTCTAAAACCAATATTGCACTGTATGTTAACTAAAATTTAAGTTTAAAAAAGGGAAAAAAATAAGAGCACACAAAAATTATGTTTCATAAATTTGATACTATTATAAATATTTTTAAAATTTCAAATAATATTGTTATTAGTATGGAGAAATCCATTTTTTTGTATATTTATCTTTATCCTGAAAAATTACTAAATTAACTTCAGATGTTTAGGAACTATGTATATTTCATCAGGTTTTCTACATAGATGATCATGTTGCCTATAAATAAATATAGTTTTTCTTTTTTTTCCCAATCTGGTTTCTTTTTGTTTCTTTTTCTCATTTTATTTCTCCAGTGCAATTTTGAATAGAAATGGTCAAAGCAAACATCACTGTTTTGTTCCAGATACTAAGGGAACATCATTCAGGCTTCACTGGTAGGTATATCAGTTGTAGATCTTCTTAGAGGCCTTTTCTTATGTTGAGGAGGTTCCCTTTTATTTCTAGTTCACTGAGGTTTTTGTTTTTTTTTTTTACTTTTTACAAATGAATGCTAAATTTTATAAAATGCTTTTTTCCCCCCCAAGTGATTGTTAAACCAACTTTGCATATCCAGGATAAATCTAAATTGGTCATGCTGTATTATGTAATATATATTTCTGGATTGGATTTGATACAATTTTGTTAACAATGTTTGCATCTGCATTCATGAGGAATATTTGTCTGTGATTTTCTTTTCTTGTGATGTCTTTCTCTGGTTTGGTAGAATAATTGGGAAGTATTCCCTTTTCTTCAACTTCCTCAAATAATTTATATGGAATTGGCCTTATTTTTTGCTTGAACATTGGTAGGATTTCCCAGTAAAACAGTTTAGACCTGGAGCTTTCTTTGTAGAAGAATATTAACTACAATTCAAGTTTTTCAATGATTATAGAGGTATTTAGTTTGATGGTGTGTTTCTTCTTGACTGAGTTTTATGGTGTGTTTTCCAGGAAGTTTGTTTATTTCATCTAACTGTCAAATTTATTGTCATAAATTTACTCTTAATATTACATCCTTACCTCCTACTTTTTAAGCTGAATGCTTTTTAAAAATAATGTTTATTTGTGTGTGTGTGTGTGTGTGTGTGTGTGTGTGAGAGAGAGAGAGAGAGAGAGAGAGAGAGAGAGAGAGAGAGAGAGAATGCCAGTGGAGGAGAGGCAGCGAGAGAGGGGAGACAGAATCCCAAGCAGGCTCAACACTGTCAATGCAGAGCCAGAAGCGAGACTCAGACTCACGAACTATGAGATCGTGACCTGAGCTGAAATCAAGAGTCAGATGCTTAACTGACTGAGCCACCTAGGTACCCCTTATCTCCATTAGTAATTAAACTTTTTTTTTGAGATAATTATAGGTTCACATGAAGTTGTAAGAAGTAATACAGAGAAATCCCATGCAACCTTTGTCTAGCTTTCCCCAATGGTAACATCTTGTAAAACTATAGTACCAGGATATATACCAGATAACTAGGAAGTGGACATTGACATAATTGAGATACAGAACATTTCCGTCACCACACAGATCCCTCTTGTTGCCCTTTTGCACCCCAATTCACTTTCCTTCCCTAATTCTTGACCCCTGAAAACCACTAACCTGTTCTCCATTTCTGTAGTTTTGACATTTCAAGATGTATATAAATAGCATCATACAGTAGGTAATTTATTGAGATTAGCTTTTTTCATTCAGCACAATTCTCTGGAGGTTCAAACAGATTGTTGCATGTATCAGTAGGTTGTTCTTTTTTATTGCTAAGTAGTATACCATGGTATGGATGTACCACACTTTAACCATTCATCCTTTCAAGATATCTGGATTGTTTCCAGGATTTCTCTATTATTAATAAAGATGCTCATGCATTTATGCACAAGTTTTTGTGTGAGCATAAATTTTCATTTCTCTGAATTATGAGGTTGTATGGTAGTTGCATGTTTAGTTTTTTAAGAAATGTCTGTTTTCCAGAATAGCTGTATCATTCCCCCTAGCAGTGTATGAGTTATCTACTTTATCTACATGTTTGCCAACGTTTGGTATTGTCATTATTTTTTATTTTAGCAATTCTGATAGGTGTGTAGTGATATCTTGTTATGGTTTTAATTTGCCTTTTCTTAATGGCTAATGATGTTAAACATCTTTTCATGTGATTGTTTGCCATCTGTATTTCATTTTCAGGGAAATGTCAGTTTAGGTATTTTGCCCATTTCTAATTATATATATATATATATATATATATATATATATATATATATATATATTTAAGTCTTGATAATTTATTATATATTCTAGATATTAGTCCTTTGTTGAATATGTGTTTTGCAAATACTTTCTTCTCGTCCATAGCTTGCATTTTCATCCTCTAGCCAGGGATGCAGAGCAAAAGTATTTAATTTTGATGAAGTCCAATTTATCACATTATTCTTTTATGGACAGTGCTTTTGGTGTCAAGTCTAAGAACTTTTTATCTAATCCTAGATCTCAAATGATTTTTTAATTCAGGTTTCATTCTTTTACATTTTATATTTAAGTCAGTGATCCATTTTGAGACATGGGCCAAGAGTGTCCAGTTGCTTCAGCACTATTTGTTGAAAAGGCTATCCCTCATCCACTGAGGGAGGCATATTTGTGTATGTCTGTTTCTGAGTTCTCTATTCTAAGCCATTGATCTATTTATCTGTCTCTCTGTCAGTACCATATAGTTTTGATTATAGTAGCTATCTAATAAATATTAAAACTGGGTAGATTGATTCCTCCCATTTTATTCTACTTTTTCTAAGTTGTTGTTGCTCTTCTGGGGTTTTTGCCTTCCTATGTAAACTTTAGAATGATCTTGTCCTCATATACACAAACTCTTGCTGTTATTTTGAGAAAGATGTGTTAAAACCTTATGTCAATGTGAAGATAACTGACATCTTTACTGTATTGTGTCTTTCAATACATAAACACACCATATCTCTTTACTTATTTAGATCTTTAATTTTACCAGCATTTTGTAGTTTTTAGCACAGAAGTCCTTTATGTGCTTTATTAGATTTGTACTTCTAAATATTTCATTTTTTGAACAATTTAACATGGTATTATATATTTAATTTTACTGTCCATTGCTAGTATATAGAAATACAATTGATTTTTTAATTTTTAATCTTGTATTCTGCAAACTTTTGAATTCATTTATAAGTTCCACAGGTTTTTTAAAATTTTCTTTGGTAGATTTTGGGGGATTTTCTACAAACACAATCATGTTATTTGCAAATAAGCAGTGTTTTGTTTCTTCTTTACTGGTCTCTGTGCCTTTAATATTCTTTTATTGTCTTACCGCACTGGCTAAAACTTCCAGCCCTGGGCTGAATACGAGTTGTGGGAGCAAGTCATCCTTGGGCTGCTCTCCATCTTAGGGGAAAGTATTCAATATTTTACTCTTTGTTATTAATGTAAATCCAAGTTAGTTAACATATAGTGTAATGATTTCAGGAATAAAATTTAGTGATTCATCACTTACATGTAACACCCAGTTCTCATCCCAACAAGTGTCCTACTTAATGCCCATCACCCATTTAGTCCATCCCCCCAACCCAGCACCCCTCCAGCAACCCTCAGTTTGTTCTCTGTATTTAAGAGTCTCTTATGGCTTGCCTCACTCTCTGTTTTTATATTATTTTTCCTTCCCTTCCCATGTGTTCATCTGTTTTGTTTCTTAAATTCCACATCTGAGTGAAATAATGTGATATTTGTCTTTCTCTGACTGGCTTATTTCACTTAGCATAATACACTCTAGTTCCATCTATGTTGTTGCCAATAGCAAGATTCCATTTTTTGATCACTGAGTACTTGTCAATTGTATATATATACCACATATTCATTATCCATTCATCAGTTGATGGACATTTGGGCTCTTTCCATACTTTGGCTATTGTCCATAGTGCTGCTGTAACATCAGGGTGCATGTGCCCCTTGGAAACAGCACTCCTGTATCCTTTGGATAAATACCTAGTAGTGTAATTGCTGGGTTGTAGGGTACTTCTATTTTTAATTCTTTGCAGAACCTTCATACTGTTTTCCAGAGTGGCTGCACCAGTTTGCATTCCCACCAGCAGTGCAAAAGTGTTCCCCTTTCTCTGCATCCTGCCAATATCTGTTGTTGCCTTAGTTGTTAATTTTAGCCATACTGACAGGTGTGAAGTGATATCTCATTGTGGTTTTGATTTGTATTTCCCTGATGATCAGTGATGTTGAACATTTTTGATGTGTCTGTTAGCCATCTGGATGTGTTCTTTGGAAGTGTCTATTCATGTCTTCTGCCCATTTCTTCACTGGATTATTTGCTTTTTGGCTGTTGAGTTTGGTAAGTTCTTTAGAGATTTTGGATACTAACCCTTTATCTCATATGCCATTTGCAAATATCTTCTCCCATTCTGTCAGTTGTCCCATTCTTTTAGTTTTGCTGATGGTTTCCTTTGCTCTGCAGAAACTCTTTATCTTGATGAGGCCCCAATAGTTCATTTTTGCTTTTATTTCCCTTGCCTCCAGAGAAATGTCAAGTAGGAAGTTGCTGCGGCCAAGGTCAAGAAAGATTGTTGCCTGTTTTCTCTTCTAAGATTTTGATGGCCTCCTGTCTTAAGTTTAGATCTTTCATCCATTTTGAGTTTATTTTTGTGTATGGTGTAAGAAAGTGGTCCAGGTTCATTCTTATGCGTGTTGCTGCCCAGTTTTCCCAACACAATTTGCTAAAAAGAGCCTTTTTTTCCATTGGATATTCTTTCCTGCTTTGTCAAAGATTAGTTGGCCATATGTTTGTGGGTCCATTTCTGGGTTCTCTATTCTGTTCCATTGATCTGAGTGTCTGTTTTTGTGCTGGTACCATACTGTCTTGATGAGTACAACTTTGTAATACAACTTGAAATCTGGAATTATGATGCCTCTAGCTTTGGTTTTCTTTTTCAGGATGGCTTTGGCTATTCGGGGTCCATTCTGGTTCCATACAAATTTTAGGATTGTTTGTTCTATCTCTGTGAAGAATGCTGGTGTTATTTTCATAGGGATTGCATTGAATATGTCGATTGCTTTGGGTAGTATTAACATTTTAACAATATTTGTTCTTCCTATCCAGGAGCATGGAATATTTTTCCATTTTTTTGTGTCTTCTTCCATTTCTTTCATAAGCTTTCTATAGTTTTCAGCATATAGATTTTTCACTTCTTTGGTTAGGCTTATTTCTAGGTATTTTATGGTGTTTGGTGCCATTGTAAATGAAATCGATTCCTTGATTTCTCTTTCTGCTGCTTTATTATTCGTGTATAGAAATGCAGCCAACTTCTGTACATTGATTTTAATCCTATGACTTTGCTGAATTCATATATGAGTTCTAGCAGGTTTTTGGTGCAGTCTTTTGCGTTTTCCACATAGAGTATCATGTCATCCGCGAAGAGTAAAAGTTTAACTTCCTCCTCACCAATTTGGATGCTTTTTATTTCTTTGTGTTGTCTGATTCTGGAGGCTAGGACTTCCAACACTATGTTGAATAACAGTGGTGAGAGTTGTCATGTTCCCGACCTTAGGGGGAAAGCTCTGTTTTTACCCACTGAAGATGATATTAGTGGTGGGTCTTTCATATATGGCTTTTATGATTTTGAGGTATGATCCTTCTATCCCTACTTTCTTGAGGATTTTTACCAAGAAAGGATGCTGTATTTTGTCAAAGACTTTCTCTGCATCCGTTGAGAAGATCATGTGGTTCTTATTCTTTCTTTTATTAATGTGATGTATCACATTGATTGATTTGTGGATATTCCTGCATCCCAGGAATAAATCCCACTTGATTGTGGTGAATAATTCTTTTAATGTATTGTTGGATCCAGTTTGCTAGTATCTTGAGAATTTTTGAATCCAGGTTCATCAGGGAAATTGGTCTATAGTTCTTTCTGGTGAGATCTTTGTCTGATTTTGGAATCAAGGTAATGCAGGCCTCATAGAATCAGTTTGAAAGTTTTCCTTACATTTCTATTTTTGTAAGAGCTTCGAAAGAATAGATATTAACTCTTTTTTAAATGTTTGGGAGAATTCCTCTGGAAAGCCATCTGGAGCTGGACTCTTGTTTGTGGAAGATTTTTGATTACTGATTAAATTTCTTTACTAGTTATGGGTCTGTTAAAATGTTCTATTTCTTCCTGTTTCACTTTTGGTAGTTTATATATTTCTAGGAATATGTCCATTTCTTCCAGATTGCCCAATTTATTAGCATATAATTGCACATAATATGCTCTTATTATTGTTTGTATTTCTGCTGTGTTGGTTGTGATCTCTCCTCTTTCATTCTTGATTTTGTTTATTTGGGTCCTATCCTTTTTCTTTTTGATCAGTATGGCTAGGGGTTTATCAACTTTGTTAATTCTTTCAAAGAACCAGCTCCTGGTTTCACTGATCTGTTCTGTTGTTGTTGTTTTTATATCATTGATTTCTGCTCTAATCTTTATTATTTCCCTTCTTCTGCTGGTTTAGGGTTTTATTTGGTGCACTTTTTTCTAGATCTTTTAGGTGTAAGGTTAGATTGTGTATTTGAGACCTTTCCTCCTTCTTTAGGAAGGCCTGGATTGCTATATACTTCCCTGTTATGACTGCCTTTGCTGTGTTTCCAGAGGTTTTGGGCCGTCGTGTTTTTTTTTTTTTTTTTCCAGTGGTTTCCATGTACTTTTAAACTTCCTCTTTAATTTCTTGGTTAACCCATTCATTCTTTAATAGGATGTTCTTTAATCTCCAAGTATTCATGGTCTTTCCAAATTTTTTTCTTGTGGTTTATTTCGAGTTTCATAGTGTTGTGGTCTGAAAATATGCATGGTATGATCTCAATCTTTTTTGTACTTGTTGAGGGCTGATTTGTGTCCCATTATGTGATCTATTCTGAAGAATATTCCATGTGCACTGGAGAAGAATGTGTATTCCGTTGCTTTAGGGTGAGATGTTCTGAATGTATCTGTTAAGTCCATCCGGTTCAGTGTGTCATTCAAAGCCATTATTTCCTTGTTGATTTTCTGCCTAGATGATCTGTCCATTGCTATAAATGGGGTGTTGAAGTCTCCTACTATTATGGTATTATTGTCAATGAGTTTCATTATGTTTGTGATTAACTGATTTATATATTTGAGTGTTTCATGTTTGGGACATAGGTATTTACAATTGTTATGTATTCTTGGTGGATAGACCCCTTAATTATGATACAATGCCCTACTTCACCTCTTGTTACAGTCTTTATTTTAAAATCTAGTTTGTCTGATACAGCTACTCCAGCTTTCTTTTGATGACCATTAGCATGATAATGGCTCTCCATCCCCTTACTTTCAATCTGCAGGTGGCTTTTTCAACGTTTATTTATTTTTGGTACAGAGAGAGACAGAGCATGAATGGGGGAGGGGCAGAGAGAGAGGGAGACACAGAATCGGAAACAGGCTCCAGGCTCTGAGCCATCAGCCCAGAGCCCGACGCGGGGCTCGAACTCACGGACCGCGAGATCGTGACCTGGCTGAAGTCGGACGCTTAACCGACTGCGCCACCCAGGCGCCCCATAGGGGCACTTGTACCCCAATGTTCATAGCAGCACTCTCAACAATAGCCAAATTATGGAAAGAGCCTAAATGTCCATCAACTGATGAATGGATAAAGAAATTGTGGTATATATACACAATGGAATACTACGTGGCAATGAGAAAAAATGAAATATGGCCTTTTGTAGCAACGTGGATGGAACTGGAGAGTGTAATGCTAAGTGAAATAAGCCATACAGAGAAAGACAGATACCATATGGTTTCACTCTTATGTGGATCCTGAGAAACTTATGCAGGTGGCTTTTTGATCTAAAATGGATTTCTTGTAAGCAGCATATAAATGGGTCTTGTTTTCTTATCCATTCTGATACCCTGTGTTTTGACTGGAGCATTTAGTCCGTTGACATTTGGAATGAGTACTGAAAGATACGAATTTAGTGCCATTGTGTTGCCTGTAGAGTTGGTGTTTCTGGTGATGTTCTCTGGTCCTTTCTAGTCTTTGTTGCTTTGGTCTTTTTTGTTTTATTTCATCTTTTCTCCATTCAGAGTCCCCGTTAAAATTTCTTACAGGACTGGCTTAGTGGTCCCAAACTCCTTTAATTTTTCTTTGTCTGGAAAACTATCTCTACTATTTTGAAAGACCACCTTGCTGGATAAAGAATTCTTGCTGCATATTTTTCCAATTTAGCATGTTGCATATGCCCTGCCACTCCTTTCTGGCCTGCCAACTTTCTTTTTTTTTTTTTTATTTTTTTAAAAATTTTTTTTTTCAAGGTTTTTTATTTATTTTTGGGACAGAGAGAGACAGAGCATGAACGGGGGAGGGGCAGAGAGAGAGGGAGACACAGAATCGGAAACAGTCTCCAGGCTCTGAGCCATCAGCCCAGAGCCCGACGCGGGGCTCGAACTCACGGACCGCGAGATCGTGACCTGGCTGAAGTCGGACGCTTAACCGACTGCGCCACCCAGGCGCCCCATGGCCTGCCAACTTTCTGTGAGTAGGTCTGCTGTGCATCTGATCTGTCTTCCCTTATAGGTTAAGGAATTTTTTTCCTTGCTACTTTCATAATTCTTTCCTTGTCAGTGTATTTTGTGTATTTGACTATGAAAACCCATGGTGATAGCTGGTTTTTGTTGAGTCTAATGAGAGTCTCTGTGCTTCTTGGATTTTGATGTCTGTGTCTTTCTCCAGATTCAGAAAGTTTTCTGCTACAATTTGCTCACATAAACCTTCTGCCCCTTCTTCTCTCTCTTTATCTTCTGGGACCCCTATGATTTGGATGTTAGTCATTTTTAATAAGTCACTGAGTTCTCTAAGTCTTGTATTGTGCTCTTTTGCCTTTGTTTCCTTCTTTTGTTCTGTTTCATTATTCTCCATAATTTTGTTTTCTATATCTCTGATTTGCTGCTCTGCTTTGTCCATCCTTGCCATCTTGGCATCCACTCGAGATTGCATCTTGGTTATAGCATTTTTAATTTCATCCTGACTAGATTTTACTTCTTTTATCTCTGAAGGAAGGGATTCTATGCTTTTTTTCAACTCCAGCTTGTATTCTTATTAACATGGTTCTAAAATCTAGTTCAGACATCTTGCTTATATCTGTGCTGAATAAGCCCCTGGCTCTCATTCCTTCCTGTTCTTTCTTTTGGGGTCAATTCATTCATTTTGTCATTTTGAAAGAAGAAAAATTAATAAAAGAAAAAATAAAAATCAAAAAACTAAAAACAAAACAAAAAATCAAATAAGGAAGCTAGATTGTATGTGTGTTTTGGGCTGCTTGTTGAAAGAAGCTTGATAGAACAGAGAAAAAAGGGAAAGAAAAAAGTAGAAAAATTTAAAAGTAAAAAAAATTATATAATAAAATAGAACAAAATGGAATAAAATGAAATAGGAAATGAAATAAAAAATTACAAAAAATAAAAAATTAAGAAAAAAAATTAAAAGAAAGAAAGTAAAAATAATTTTTCTCTTTCTGTATTCAAGAAAAGAAAAGGGGAAAAATCCATTAAAAACAACTTAAACAAAAACAGAAGCAGAAAAAAAAAACAAAAAAAACCCCAAAAACAAACTAATAAATGAACCAGCAAACAGAATGCAACCCCCAATGAAGTTATATCCAGTTTCCCCCAAACCTCAAACTATGAAGCACTCTATAGTCTGTACACTAAGTGGGTGGAGGGACTTGTGCTGGTTTTCCAGGGGGTGTGCTTGGAGGTGCAATTAGGAGGGGGCTTCATGTAAAGGCTTTGTTCTCCACTAGATGGTGCTGCTTAGCTTACTGGGGTGGATCAGTGTGGTGTGCATGTGTGTAGGCATGCATGTGCAAGTGCTGGAAAGGTGGAAATGGCTTCACACAGCTCCCTAGTCTCTGGCACAGGAACTTTGCATTCTCACCGACCCTCGATGAAGCACCCCTCTGTCTCAGGCCTCCATCCACTCTCCGCCTCTACCCTATCTGTGTCCAAGCCCTCTGCCTGCCAGGCAGCACCTCTCATCTAGAGTTTTATGTCAGATGGGGTTGTGTTTCAAATCTCCACACTTCAGAGACACTGCAGCTTGAACTCATGCCAACTCTCTGGGGAAGGATCTTGCTGACCATTGGCAGGGTGCCACCTTGCCCCAGAAAACATTCATGGGATCATGCAGTGCAGAGGTTCAGAGGTGGCCAATCACAACACACAGCTGGCCCCAGGTTTCACTGTACTCTGGTGTCTTTGTCCCAATACCAGCAAGTGTGGCTTCTTTGTGGGGTCTGCTGAGACCTTTGTCTGTCAGGTGGCTGGTGAATGTCCTCTGCCAAGTGGTCTCTAAGCAGGGGAACCTATTCTCCCTCTGTGGCACACAGACCCTCTCAGACCCTGCTGCCTGCTCCTGGGAATTTACCCTTCTTTCTCACCAGAGTGCTTCCAGGCACTGAGCTTTGGAACTTCAGATTCTGTGCTCTACTGTTTATAGAATCCTGGTGGTATTGGCACCCTCTCCTTTCTTCCCATCACTGCTTTTGGGGAACAGATTTCTTGTTCAGTAGCTGTGAGTGTTTTCACTCTTTCTCTTTCTCTCCAGCTACTTTTGAGTTTTTTTTTCCTGCACTCTCCTGATGCACCGCACTCTCCCCCTTTCCCTGTCTTACCCCACAAAAACAGCTTCCTACCCTCTGTGGCTTTTCTCTCCCCCAGTTCACCTCTCCACACCTCGTACCTGCTGAGTTCTGTGAATCAAGTTATGCAGATAGTTGTGTTAATCCTTAGATCAATTTCCTGGTTGTGCAAAATGGTTTGGTGCTGATCTAGCTGCTTTTCAGGGATGAGACAAGCTGAGGGTCTCCATGATGATCTGCCATCTTCTGTCCTCCCCCTTCAATCTTTTACTCTTAAGTACCTTTTATAGATCTTTATCAAGCTGAGGAAGTTGAAAGTTTTTATGTGAATGAATGCTGAATTTTCTTAAGTATTTTTCTGCATCAACTGATATAATCATGTGTTTTTTCCTTGTTAGCCTGGTAGTAGGGTAGATTACACAGATTGATTTTTGGATATCGAACTCCAAGATCAAGAGTGACATGTTCTTCTGACTGATCCAACCAGGCGTCCTTCTAGTAAACTTTTTGTTTTGAAATTAATATGGCCACTTTTGCTTTCATTTGAATAATGTTTATATGATGTGCTGTCTTCCATTCTTTTACTTTCAACTTACCAATATCATTATATTTGAAGAGAGTTTCTTATAAACAGCATATAGTTGAGCCATGTTCTTATAGCCACTCTTCCCAATCTCTGTCTTTTTATTGATATTTTGAGACCGTTTATATTTAGTATAATTATTTATATGTTAGGCTTCAGCCTGCCATTTCAGTTCTGGTTTTCTGTTTGTTCTCTGTTTTTCACTGCTTTGTTTTTGTTTTCCTACAATCCTGTGGGTTTCTTGATTATATTTTATAATTGCATTTTTAGTTATCTATGGTGTGTTTCAGTGTATCATTGATTTTTTTTCTGTCTTAGAGTTACTTATTGTGTTGAAACTTAAATATATCTATGTATATATACATATTTATATTCATAAACATATACAATGTTTTTTGCCAGTTATATCTCATAAAGCTGGGAAAAATAATGGCTTGTAAAAAAAATAAACCACAAATTTTTAAGTCACTACTTCTCAAACTTCAGGGTTTTCAGGGCCTGAAAGTCTGCATTTATAACAAGTGTTCAGATGATTCCAGTGCTGTTGTTTATGGACCATATTTTGTTCATTTAGGAATTAAGCCATTTTGATCAGGAGTATTCATAGCCAAAACATCCTGAGTGCTTCCCTAAAACTTGATGATGAGAGCCACTAAGTTTACTATAGAAAAAAATTTCTGTCAAGGAAGAGTAGAGTAAATTTTAAGGAATTTGATGATAGAGTGTAGAGTTTAATGAATTTAACTTAGGGTACATACAACAGGGTCCTGATAAATGTTTAACCTCAGACTCTGGGGATAAGGGAAGACCTGGATTTATTTTTGAGAGAGAGAGAGAAGGCATACATGCACATGAGCAGGGGTGGGGCAGAAAGAGAGGGACAGAAGATCCAAAGCAGACTCTGTGCTGACAGCAGACAGCCCAATATGGGGCTCAAACTCACGAACTGCAAGATCATGACCTGAGTTGAAGTCGGATGCTTAACTTACTGAGCCACTCAGTTGCTCCAGGGAAGGCCTGGATGTGAAAAAAAATGGTTTTCTAGGGAGAAAAATTCCATATTAACTTCCTTCATATAAATACTCTTGCTGTGGCTGATTTCAAGGTGCTAATGTGATAACATTGATGATGAAGTTGGGAAGAGATTTGCACAATAAGTTCTTGTGGTCTGGTAACAGCTCCACTGCACCACTGGCTCCATAAACCATTTTATATTAAATTAACTAACTATACACTGAAGAAAACTCTGGTTTTAAAAAATAATATTCCTTTTTTTCCTGATTATAAAATAACATATATTTACATGAGTAGTAAACTTGAGTATAAAGAAGAAAGAAAAAACAATTCATAAACCTTTTGGATAACTTAAACTTAACGTTTTGGTAAGTACTAGTCTGACTCAGAGTTCTTAGTTGTAAGCAATAGAAGCTAATTCTGGTTTAATTAAGCAGGAAGGGAATTCAGTAAGTTCATGTTGGGGAGCTTAGAAATTTTTGTAGGTCTAGGAGAGTCAGATTTACTAAGTAGCCAGAGAAAATAGCTCAAACCCAGAACTAGTTCTTTTGGAGGAACTCTTCCTGCTGCTGCCAGATAGAATACTGTCTCTTATATCTTGGGATAGCAGCTCTTGAGCCAAAGTCTGTTACAGTTGCACTGGAAAATTTACATGTCTATGCCTTAATATGGGAAGAATGTGGAAAAAATAGTATTGGCTCCTAAATTTTGGAGGTCACTCTTGCCTCCACCAAGACTTAAAAGGCAAAATATTTCCCAAATACTAGAAGGATATTAAGTAGTCAAAAAGAATAACACATTTTCACTGTTATATTAAAATCGGGATCACAAAAAATATAGTTTATATTTTGATTTTGAAATCAGCATTGCATCATGAGACTTTTCTTGTCTTTTAGTGTCCTTTAGGAGCATGGTTTTAATGATTGCGTAATACTCCACCATATACTACTTCCCAATTACACAAATCCCAATTGTTTTTTTTTTTCTGAAAATATCAATCTCTTTAAATGTCTTTAAACTTTTGCAACTTTTAATTTTAGTGACTCATCAAATATTTGATTTTATACAATTTATCAAATCGGGGAATCAACTTTTTTGCTTTCTTAGTCTTAGTCTAATATTTTATAATTTAAAAAATTCCAATCATGTTATGTTTTTGGCATATGGATTGAAGGAGTGTCTGTTTCTAAGAAGGAAATGTTTTTGGGCATTTAGCTCATAAATGATGCTATAATGTCACTTTATAGGTATGCATTAGCTGGCTCATGAAAAACTTCTGCTAAAATCCAGATTTCTTCACCAGTTATTGAATAGTCTCTCCTGAATAAGTCTCAATTCATTTGGGCTTCTTGTTTTTGAATAGTTGGAACACAATATTTTATTTTTCTTTGTAATATTTCTCAGAAATATGTTCTCAGAAATACTTGAATTTTAATTTTACATATATGTTTTGTATGAGCAGTAATGGCAGTAACCTAGAGAACTATAATGTCAGTATAAAATATGGCTACTGACTGTTAACCAAACTTGTCATGGTTAAGGGTTCCCAGATTTCCAGTGTGCCCTGGAACTATTTCCTTCCCTTCTCCCTCCTCCTCCTCCTCCTCCTCCTTTTGCTAGCTTATATAGTTTCTCATGCAGAAAGCTAATGTTTTATCTCTTTAAAAATCCTGTCATATAGCTGTGCTGACTTAATATTAAATTCCTTCAACTGCTTATACAAAATGACCCTTGAATGGTTTGAATTCATGTTGAATGATCATGGAAGTTGAATTTCTGCATGTAACTGAATGTCTAGTTTATTCTTTCATATTGACCTTCAATCTAATTTTGATCAAAGCTTTATTATTATTATTATTATTATTAATTAATTTATTTATTTTTGAGAGAGAGAGAGTGTGAGTGAGGGAGGGGCAGAGAGAGAGAGGGAGACACAAAATCCAAAGCGGGCTCCAGGCTCTGAGCTGTCAGCACAGAGCCTGATGCAGGGCTTGAACCCATGTACCACGAGGTCATGTCCTGAACTGAAGTCGGACGCTTCCCTGACTGAACCACTCAGGCACCCAAAAGCTTTATTATTTTTAATGTAGATTTTAAAAATTACTTTATTAATGAAACTTTTAACAGTTTTTACAATTAAAAATAGTTTTATCATCTATCCAATAAATATATCCTTCTCTTATTTTTTGATCTGTACATAACATTTTTATAATATACTTTATAAAACATGATGACATCACTATTGGTAAAGCAGTAAATTATTTTGAAAACCATACAGAAACTAAAACATTGTGCTCAAAGATAGCAGAATTCTGGAAAATTAGAATATTTTTTTCTTAGTTTATGGGAAAGGAAGTCGCTCATTTAATTGGCAGTCATTTCCATTAATTTGGACTTGAAGTATTTAAAGTGCTAAAGCATTTAAAAAAATTTTTTTTTTTAACATTTATTTATTTTTGAGACAGAGAGAGACAGAGCATGAACGGGGGAGGGGCAGAGAGAGAGGGAGACACAGAATCGGAAGCAGGCTCCAGGCCCTGAGCCGTCAGCCCAGAGCCTGAGGCGGGGCTCGAGCTCACGGACCGCGAGATCGTGACCTGAGCTGAAGTCAGACGCTCAACCGACTGAGCCACCCAGGCGCCCCCATTTTTAAAATGCTTTTAATGCTTTTAAACTTTTGTAAGTGCTTAAATGCTTTTAAACTTTTTTGTTTTAAGTTTTCTTTTAGGTTTATTTCGAGGGAGAGAGAGAGCATGTGTGAGCAGGGCGAGGGGCAGAGAGAGGGGAGAGACAATCCCAAGCAGGCTCTGTGCTTGATCCCACCAACTGTGAGATCATGACCTGCTCCAAAGTCAGGAATTGGTTACTCAACTGACTGAGCCACCCAGGCAAACCCAAAGGCATTTTATCTTAATTCAAGCTAATTTTATTTTATTTTATTTTATTTTATTTTTTTAATTTTTTTTTAAACGTTTATTCATTTTTTGGGACAGAGAGAGACAGAGCATGAACGGGGGAGGGGGAGGGGCAGAGAGAGAGGGAGACACAGAATCGGAAACAGGCTCCAGGCTCTGAGCCATCAGCCCAGAGCCTGATGCGGGGCTCGAACTCCCGGACCGCGAGATCGTGACCTGGCTGAAGTCGGACGCTCAACCGACTGCGCCACCCAGGCGCCCCAATTCAAGCTAATTTTAAAGGATACTGTAGCTATTAAGTTTAGCATTAGAAAAATATACATAAAAACGTAGGACCAAGTATTTAAGTAAGAAAATTGTTATATTTTCAGAGAGGAGGAAATTTCAGAGAAGGTGAATGTTTTATTAATTTTTAAAATTCACCTCCCAAATTTTGGTATTGTTATTTTTAAAAATAGAATATTTTCAGAAAAATAATAAATAGTCTATTATTATTATTATTATTATTATTATTATTATCATTCTAGATGAAAACATGAAGATGATATGGCAAAGAGTAAGACATTAAAGGTTTTCACTTGCTTAATTCTGCAAGCCATTTTTTAGTGATACTATGGAAGTCCACAGAATTTGTCCTTCCATCTAGCTATTATGCTTGAATGGTTGATAACACTAATTGATTGTTTTGGTATGAAACTGAAATCTGGGCTTTGTAGGTTTAGCTTTTGTAAGCAAAAATGACTTTAAATGTATTCCATTTTATGTGTGAAAGTGGCACTGGCCCACCATCTGTGGGGCATGTGTTCTGAGGTTTTGCTGACAGTGGGAAGGAATTTATAATGATTCAGCCACATCTTTTGCCAAGACCCCATTTATGGGGCTGTTTCCTGACTACAGAGTCTCAGAAAAGCTAACTGCCTTGCCTGGGTTTGCATCTTTTCCTTCAGCCTAGTATTATAACCAATCAGAATCTTTATAAATATAGTACTTGATCTGGATAGTAGAGCCTATGGGAAAAATCCTCAGCTATAGCCCTACAGGTATATCATGCCTGCACCAGACGTATTCTTTATGGAATAAATTCTGAGAATGGAAAGATACAACATAGGGGACCTCAGTGCTAAAATATTTCAAGTCTCTGGAGCTATTCTGGGTATTAATAATACCTGTCAGCCTATCAACAACACAGTTGCTTTTGGAAGAGTTTGACAACATTAACAAAAAGAAAGAATTATTCTTAAAAGCATCTGGAGATAACTGATAAGAAAACAGATGAAGAATATACATTATGAGCCCACACATAAATGGCATATACATGTACTAAATATTCAGCTGAAAATAACAGCTGGGTATGGAAGTTATTTAACTTTCCACAACTCTATGCCAGAAGTACTTCTCCATAATTGATTTTATTAGCCATTGGTAGTCAATGTATAAAACAAATAACAAAAATGCATATTTTAGAAACTATTTCAGATAGGATTCAGATAGAATATTTAAAATGAACTGTGATTTATAATGAAATAAGTTTAAAAAATGAACTCATGGTCCTAACATATAAATCTGGTACTCTCATATTAGCTTCTGTTCCATGGAGGTTATGCAAGATGCCCTTCTCTCCAACTATTGGTGTTCTGTGAATCGGAGGATGTGATTTGCTGAAGGATAAGAAGTTCTGCAGAGACTTGTTCTGTTCATATAGTTAAATCTCCAGGAAGATCATATAAATGCCAATGGAGGGAGACCCATTGAAATCAAAAGTATGGAGTCATTGAAAATATGTTCTTGTTTTTGGAAACATATTTATTATTTTTTGAGTAAATATCTAAGTGGTTTGAGTAAATATCTAAGTGGTTTGAATAAATATGCAGAGTTTATATTTTTCCCTGAACAGGTGAACAATAAACCTCAAAAATAATTACCACAGATATCATACTTAAGAAGAAAATTCACGTTTGTGACTTTTATTAATTTTATCAGATTCTATTGAGTGATTTCAGCTTTTAATTGGCTTTCTTATGACCTGAAAACTTTGATTTATCTCCTATTTTATTTCCTTTTATTTAGAGAGTTAGTTTACTCACCAAAATTATCAATTCCATTATAGTTAGAGTTTTTAGTTTGGTAATATGTAATTAATTTTTTAGCCTAGTAATAAGATATTCTTTCATAAGATGAATAAATTTATTGAAGTATTTTTTTTGTCAAGAGAAGCTATATTAAAATATTTATATTTATCTTAACATTTTCTCCTATATATGGACTATCATTTGATGCACTCTGTATAATCAATTAACAATCCTTCATATAAAAATTTATTATAAAACTAAGCAAAACCAAATAGTGGTATCAAAGAAAAATACTCTCCCACCACTAAGTCCCACTATCGAAATATAAACTTTTAACTTTGTATATATTTAGCTATATAGTTATCATTTCCATAATCAAAAGAAAAATTTATGCCTTTATTTCTAGATTGACATGTTTCAATTAATAATTATAGATCTCTGCTAGAAAAGATGCAACATTTTGCTTATTTACACAGATAGTACTCCCTTCATTTTATCATTGTTTTATTTATAATTGGTTTCAATTCTTTAATTAATTAAAAATCTTGTGTTGATTACTTTTACACATTAAATAATATACATAAAACTCAACTTTATTTTATTTTTTTATTTTTATTTTTTTAATTTACATCCAAATTAGTTAGCATATATGCAACAATGATTTAGGAGTAGATTCCTTAATGCCCCTTACTCCTGTAGCCCATCCCTCCTCCCACAACCCCTCCAGTAACCCTCTGTTTGTTCTCCATATTTAAGAGTCTCTTATATTTTGTCCCTTTCCCTGTTTCTATATTATTTTTGCTTCCCTTCCCTTATGTTCATATGTTCTGTGTTTTAAAGTCCTCATTTGAGTGAAGTCATATGATATTTGTCTTTCTCTAACTGACTAATTTTGCTTAGCATAATACCCCCCCAGTTCCATCCACGTAGTTGCAAATGGCAAGATTTCATTCTTTTTGATTGCCGAGTAAAACTCCATTGTATGTATATACCACATCTTCTCTATCCATTCATCCATCGATGGACATTTGGGCTCTTTCCATACTTTGGCTATTGTTGATAGTGCTGCTATAAACATGGGGGTGCATGTGTCCCTTTGAAACAGCACACCTATATCCCTTGGATAAATACCTAGTAGTGCAATTGCTGGGTCGTAGGGTAGTTCTATTTTTAATTTTTTGAAGAACCTCCATACTGTTTTCCAGGGTGGCTGCACCAGCTTGCATTCCCACCAAAAATACAAAAGAGATCCTCTTTCTCCACATCTTCGCCAACATCTGTTGTTGCCTGAGTTGTTAATGTTAGCCATTCTGACAGTGCAAGGTGGTATTTCATTGTGGTTTTGATTTGTATTTCCCTGATGATGAGAGATGTTGAGCATTTTTTCATGTGTCGGTTGGCCATCTGGATGTCTTCTTTGGAGAAGTGTCTCTTCATGTCTTTTGCCCATTTCTTCACTGGATGATTTGTTTTTTGGGTGTTAAGTTTGATCAGTTCTTTATAGATTTTGGATACTAACCCTTTATCTGATATGTCATTTGCAAATATCTTCTCCCATTCTGTTGGTTGCCCTTTAGTTTTGCTGATTGTTTCCTTCACTGTGCAAAAGCTTTTTATTTTGATGAGGTCCCAATAGTTCATTTTTGCTTTCGTTTCTCTTGCCTCTGGAGACATGTTGAGTGACAAGTTGCTTCGGACAAGATCAAAGAGGTTTTGCCTGATTTCTCCTCGAGGATTTTGATGGCTTCCTGTCTTACATTGAGGTCTTTCATCCATTTTGAGTTTATTTTTGTGTATGGTGTAAGAAAGTCGTCCAGTTCATTCTTCTGCATGTTGCTGTCCAGTTTTCCCAGCGCCACTTGCTGAAGAGACTGTCTTTATTCCATTGGATATTCTTTCCTACTTTGTCAAAGATTAGTTGGCCATACGTTTGTGGGTCTATTTCTGGGTTCTGTATTCTGTTTGATTGATCTGAGTGTCTGTTTTTGTGCTAAAGAGTTTTTTTTTTTTTTCAACGTTTTATTTTTTTATTTTTGGGACAGAGAGAGACAGAGCATGAACGGGGGAGGGGCAGAGAGAGAGGGAGACACAGCATCGGAAACAGGCTCCAGGCTCTGAGCCATCAGCCCAGAGCCCGACGCGGGGCTCGAACCCACGGACCGTGAGATCGTGACCTGGCTGAAGTCGGACGCTTAACCGACTGCGCCACCCAGGCGCCCCAAGAGTTTTTTTTTTAATTTAACACAAGGTATCAACTAGACATATTGTAGCAAAAAATTTGAAAACCAGAGAAAATTTTAATCACAAAGAAGACATATCTTAAAAGCAGTGAGTTTCAGATAGATGGCTGACTTCTTAGTTGAAATTATGGAAGTAAGAAGTCACTAGATTTCACAAACCTTTAAACTGCTGAATGACTGAAGTTAGGTGGGGAGGGATGGAACTAATATCTAGCAATAATTACAGTTTATTTATGACACCAACACACCTACCTGTACTGGGCAGAGAACCTAGACACCAGAGGAAAATATAACTGCCAACCTAGAATTCTGTATGCAGTAAAAATGTCATCAAAAGTGAAATCACAAATTTCTATATAAACAAAAATGGAGAGAATTTGTCACAGCTAAACTACACTAAAAGATATTGCAGTCTCTGCCATCTGGCAGATGTTATGAAATGGTTGTCATTGAAAGCACATGAGAAAACTTATTTATAGTTGTATAAAAACTTCTGTTTATGTTTTGACATTTTTCTAAAAGCACTCTTCAAAATGAGTGTCAGCATCTTGGAAAAAAAAAACCTTGATACAACAGAGGAAAATGTTTATAATAAATGCTTCTTCTCTAATGTTCTTGATAAGTCAGAAAATGTTTGTGGGAGAACATGGATATAGATAACCCTGGGTTAAAAAATAATTCGGCTGTGGCTGGAAAAATATATAAGATGAGCCTGGAGAATATTGTATTACCAGAAAATAAGGAAGTGCTTAAAAAAAAGACTCAATAATGGTGGTATGTCAAAGATATAACAGAGCCAACTGAAGATTTTGCAATGGCCCAAACTAGAACAATTTAAGCAACAATGTAAGAATAGAATTGGATTAAAATCCAAAATAAAAATAAATATCCATGAGTCCATATTGATATAAATAAATAATTGAATAAATAAATGAATGTGGAGGAAGAGAAAAGTCTCCCCTGCATAAGAATTAAAAAAAAATTATATAGATGTCATACAAGGAGGGTGAATGCAAGAATGGGGTGTACATAGTGACTTTTTTTTCCAAAGAATGCAGTGTGGAAAGAGTAACTTTACAGTGGAGAAGCCTGAGAAACATGATTTCAGCTAGGTGTTCAAGGTCAACATCAATAGTGATAAGTCATCTTGATAGTCTATAGCCTTGATATTATGTTTTGGTATCCTATAGAACCCATAATCCCAGTCTAATCATGAGATAAACATAAAACAAATACTAATAGAGGGAAATGCTAAAAAATAACTGACTAGTACCTCTTCAAATTGTGAATGCCATCAAAACAAGGAAAGTTTGGGAAATTGCTCCACTCTGAATTTTTTTTTTTTTTAGTATTTATTTTTTAGAAAGAGAGAGAGACAGAGTGTGAGTGTTGAAGGGACAGAGAGAGAGGGAGACACAGAATCCAAAGCAGGCTCCAGGCTCTGAGTTGTCAGCAGAGGACACAATGCTTGAACCCATGAACTGTGAGATCATGACCTGAGCTGAAGTCAGATGCTCAACCAACTGAGCTACTCAGGTGCCCCTGAAAAATTGCTACACTCTAGAGGAGCCTAAGGAGGAAATGACAGCTAAATGTAATGTCATTTACTAGATTATATTCTGGAACATAAAAAGGACATTAGGTAAATACTAAGGAGATTTGAATAAACTTTGGAGTTTAGTGAATAATTTATGAATATTAGCTCATTTATTGCAACAAATACAGCATGCTAATATATATAATTAATATAGTATTAATAATAGAGGAAATAATAGAGAAAACATTGAGTGTGGGTTATATTGAAATTCAACTATCTTTGCAACTTTTCTGTAAAAGTAAAAGTATTCTGAAGCAGTTTATTTTTAAAAAGTGATTCAGAAGTGTTTGGTTTTGAATGTGGAGATGTTTTACAATTTAGAACATTTCATTTAATTTTAGTATATAATGAAATTTTTATCTAGATAAATCTAAAAAGTTTTAAAAACATTTTTAACAGAATCTTCAAGGCATTTACAGTAGAGAGAATAATATAATGGACCCAAATATATCTATTATCTAGCTTATAAATTTATCAACTTCCTATCATATTTATCTGTCACTGCTCTTACATATTTTTTAGGTGGAATAGTCAAAGCCAAATGCTAGATTTCATGTCATTCTTTTTTTTTTTAATATGATTTATTGTCAAATTGGCTTGCATAAAACACCCAGTGCTCATCCCAGCAAGTGCCCTCCTCAATGCCCATCACCCATTTTTCCCTCTCCCCTCCCATCCACTCTCAGTTTTTTCTCTGTATTTAAGAGTTTCTTGTGGTTTGCCTCCCTCCCTCTCTGTTTGTAACTATTTTTTCCCCTTACCTTCCCCCATGGACTTCTGTTAAGTTTCTCAAGATCCACATATGAGTGAAAACATATGATATCTGTCCTTCTCTGAGTTATTTATTTCATTCAGCATAATACCTCCCAGTTCCATCCACATTGTTGCAAACGACATGATTTCATTCTTTCTCATTGCCATTCCATTGTATATATAAACCACCTCTTCTTTATCCATTCATCGGTTGATGGACATTTAGGCTCTTTCCATAATTTGGCTATTGTTGAAAGTGCTGCTGTAAACATTGGGGTACATGTACCCCTATGCATCAGCATTCCTGTATCCCTTGGGTAAATTCCTAGCAGTCCTATTGCTGGGTCATGGGGTAGGTCTATTTTTAATTTTTTGAAGAACCTCCACACTGTTTTCCAGAGTGGCTGCACCAGTTTGCATTTCCACCAACAGTGCAAGAGGGTTCCTGTTTCTCCACATCCTCGCCAGCATCTGTAGTCTCCTGATTTGTTCATTTTAGCCACTGTGACTGGCGTGAGGTGGTATCTCAGTGTGGCTTTGATTTGTATTTCCCTGGTGATGAGTGACATTGAGCATCTTTTCATGTGTCTGTTGGCCATCTGGATGTCTTTTTTGGAAAAGTGTCTTCATGTCTTCTGGCCCATTTCTTCACTGGATCATTTGTTTTTTAGGTGTGGAGTTTGATAAGTTCTTTATAGATTTTTGATACTAGTCCTTTATCTGATATGTCATTTGCAAATATCTTTTCCCATTCCATTCGTTGCCTATTAGTTTTGTTGTTTCCTTTGTAGTTCAGAAGTTTTTTATCTTGATGAGGTCCAAATATCATGTCATTCTTAAATTCTTCATTGTGTATCTCTAAAGTATAATGAATTTTTAAAAATGTAACTATCATAGGACTGTTTCATTCAGTAGTATTAATAATAATTTTTTAATAAAAGCTAATACCTTGTCCATTTTCAGTTTTCTCCAGTTACCTGATATATTAATTTTTACAGTTGGTGTGTTGAAATCAGGTTTCAAATAAGAGCAGCACATTGCATTTGGTTAATATGTCTCAAATTTCTTTTAATCTATAATAGTTCATCCATCATGTTGATTTTTTTGGGGGGGGGTAGTTGTTATAAGTTTATTTTTGTAATAGAGTTTTGTACATTTTGGATTTGGTTGATTATATCATCATGGTGGCATTTAATATGTTCTTTAAAATAGCTCTCTTATTAAGCATGAAATAAAATTCTAAGTGATAAAAGATGTGTTATAATTTAATCAATGGCATTCTTTTTTCTTTTTGTATATTCTCTCTATATGTGTATGCATGTATATATATATGTATATGTATGTGTAAAATGGTGAATCTTGATGGGGTTTTGGGGTAATGGTGGCGTTCAGAGCCAATGGCCAGGAAAGAAGAATTGAAGATGCCTTTGGTGCAAAAAAGGTGACTTTATTAAAGCACAAGGACAGAACCCATGGGTAGAAAGAGCTGCACCGGGGTTGTGATGGGTAACTGATTAAATACCTTCAGGTTGAGAGGGGTTTGGATAGATGGTAAGTCTCTAAGGTATTTCGGAAGCAAGGTTTCCAGGGGCTAGCTGCTGTTAGGAAAACACCATTTATTACCTTTTAGTAAAACTTCAGTCATGAGATGCTTCAGATGTGTATCATGGGGCAGTAAGCTTGGAATATAATTGCCAGCATTTATCTTGGGGGAGTTGAGATAAAGGAAGTTTCCAAAGGAATTTTTATATGTTAAAGTAGACTTACAGGATCCCAGGGGTCAGGATAATGTTAAGCCAACATTCCCTTTTGCCCCTAGCCAAGTGTCATCAAGGAGGCAGCTAAGCTCCTAGAGGGCCTATTTCCAGGACTTTTCAGTGGGCTGTTGGCAGTAATGGAATTTAATTTTTCATTTGCCTTTGTTTCCCACATCACAATAGCAAGCACTTAAGCCCCTTTCCTTTGTTCTTGGGTAGCCAGGAGTATCTGAGAAATATCACACATATTCCTCCTTGGGGGGGGGGGGGGAGATGGGCGGTGCTAGCTTGTACTTTGCCCTCAGCTTGTATTATGCTCCCTCATCACACCTTAAAATGACTCTTAGAGCTAATGAAATAGAGTAAAGGCCAATTAATTTCTGTGTCTCAGTTACCGCTTTGTAAACATAGAAGATTAGATAATGATTTCTGGGGATTGTTCTCATTCTAAAAATCTATGAATCTGCACATACGATTAAAAGATCTTATAAACACTAAGCTAGAAACAGATCTAAGTAACTTCTTTGCTCACCTTGAAGTAAGCAGAATTTCTTTGCATGTCCCTCAAACTGAATGTCACAATATTAGGGAATAACAGATTTTCCTAAATCTGTTTACTTTATGGACAGAGGAGAGTATAGCTCATAGGCTATAAATCTTAAAAGAAAAAAGCCATTAGAAGTTCTTGTTCTACCCCTCTTCAAATTCCCGGTTTTGCCTTTGCTTGTTTTCTCTGTTGAAACACATCTCAAAGGTTATTCAGTTCATTATATCTTTCTCTATTTCTGGAATTTTCAGATATTTTTATATCTTTGTTGTTTCTTAAGCAGCTAAATTTGCCTCTCTTTGTTGTTTTTGCATCTTCATACCCACCACATTTATCATCAAACAATCTATACCCCTTAGAAGGCAAGCGGTGGGGGCAACTGGGCAAGTGGGAGATCTTCATAATAACAAATAATATTTTCCACATAATTTATACCAAATCTGTGCCCTTATGAAGCACCCACTGCATGTATGCCAGGAATTAGGCTGACTGGGAATAATGACTAACAATACCCGCTTCCTTTTCCTCATGAATTTATGGTCAAATTATTTATACACATTAGTAAGATGTCAAGGTTATGTATGGAATGAAAGTCAGTGTGGAGTGATTTACAAAGGATAACGACTGTTCACACTTTAATCCACTTTTGCAACTCTGTGGAACATTTGCATATTCTCTTAGGGTTTCTGGGTGACAGCAAGCTGTAGTGAAGCCAGAGTCTCCTGCCAGGATTCCATCAGGAGTTACACGCTGGCTGTGTGTCCCAGTCTGCATTCAGAGCCAGGATGGGAAAACTTTGCTACAGGAAATGAGATAATGCATCCACAAACTCTTCTCAGGAAAATACGTTACCCTAGGATGTATATTTATGCCCTAGACATTTTAACAGATACGTAGCAGTTACCCTCATTTTTCTTTATTCATGTTATTGATTCACAATCAGTAAGACTGCTCGGTATACCTGTATGTGAAACAAAAGAAAGTTTTTTTGAGTTTTCTCAGTAAAACATTCCAAAATGACATTTTTATATAAAAAAGACAGCAAGGTGGAATAAAGAGTGGGGGCCAGGGATAGAGTGAGAAGACATAGATGGATTTGGGCCTTGGTTTTACCATTTAAAAGCCACATAACCTTGAGCAAATCCCATAGCCTCAGTTAACTTATTAAATGGAAAAAGGGAATCTCTCTAATTTATAGGAATTTTGAGAGGGTTAAATTAGATAATATGAATGAAAAGACTTCCAAAGTTATGAGGCACGTGCAAACAGAAACTTGGGTCATGAATCTACTGGGAGTAGACTATTACTTTGACCCTTAATGGCCCCTTCTTCAGGTTAAATGTAAAAAACAAATATAAAACACTTAAAATGTAAAGGGGCAGTGACATCACTGGCTGAATTGAGTCAAACTCAAAGTTTAAATTCAAATTGGTCAACCTGTGTACATATGGGAGAATTTCATTCTAATGGAAACATTTCACTAGCCCGCCAACAGCCTCAGAAATGGTTTCCTGTTTACCTTGAAATGGATGTTGTGGTTTGTTCTTAATGATTGGAGGAAGTTCCAGTTCTTGGTGGAATGATCTCATTTAAACATAGAGCAGGATATGAGAAAGAACAATTAACTTGTGGCTCTGCTTAATGTTGTATATTTTAGACACAGCTGGATAGATCTATGAATGTAATAATTAACAATTTTTTTATTAATTTATTTTTTCCTTTTATGAGTATTTATTGAATACCTATTATGTCTCAGTCATTGTTGTAGGTATTAATAGTGACAACAAAGAACAAAATGTAGTCCTTGCTTTCAGGAATCTGATGGTCTTGTTTAAAAAATAGGCCAAAGAAATCAGTGATTACACTATAGTATGGGAATTATTTTTTAGAAGTTGGTGTGATCTGTTTGAAATTAGATATTTCTCAGCTATTGCCTCTGGGGTCATTAAAAAATTTTTTTAATGTTTATTCATTTTTGAGGCGGGGGGGGAGAGAGAGAGAGAGAGAGAGGGAGAGAGAGGGAGGGAGAACACGAGCAGAGGAGGGGCAGAGAGAGAGGGAGACAAAGAATTTGAAGTAGGCTCCAGTCTCTGAGCTGTCAGCACAGAGCCTGATATGGGGCTTGAACCCATGAACCATAAGATCATGACCTGAGCTGAAGTGGGATGCTCAACCGACTGAGCCACCCAGGCGCCCCTCTTTGGGCTCATTTTTAACTGTCCTGTGTAAGAATTATAGTTCACAGAAATATACAACAGAAGGTCTACTTTTCAGCTCAGATTCATTGTTAGTTTCCTACCCCCCTAATTCCCAGAAAGCACTTACTCAATTCTCCTTATGTGACCTATAATATCTGACTCTTCCCATTGTAAGTCCTCTACAACATCCTTTTTCTTGTCTCATATTTACAAAATTTCTGCCAGTGCAGAGAGAACATAGTCCCCAGAAATACAGACACAGATTACTTTAAGTAGTTTAAGTTAGTTTAAATAGTTCAAAAGAAGGCTGAAACACTGTATACTCACAGCCAATATTTTGTTGAGCAAATTGGAAGAAAGCCAAAACTTTCATAGAAATCAGCTGATAATGATTCAACATTTAAAAATTATAATTTGAAAAGGTACAAGGGAGAGATGATTGTTTAAGAATGAAAGCCCAGAAGCAGGAATATGAGTGTTGACAGCGGGGGACAAGAAGGACACGTTTCTGGTAAGGCCAGGGTCTTTGTCTTGGTTACTCTGGCTCAGTTATCAGGAAGTTTCTAGTGAAGGAGAACTTGATATTAATATCAAAACTTTCTGAATACACCACGTACGTCTCTGTTTAGTGGGTACCATTTTCACAGGCGTATATGAAAAATATAACTCTTTTTCTTGCAAATCAATTTAAATTCTCACTTTCTCAGCTCTCATTCTGCTCGATGGTAGGAAATTTAATCCAGCCAATTCCAGATGAGCTCAGACATCTTCTAGTGTTTTATTTCCCTTCAGGAAAGCATCTAAAGTCTAGAGGGCTTACATAATGCGCTGGCTTTAGGAGAACTATGTGACCCATGCTGGCATCTGTCGAGATGCCTCTGTTTGCATCAATCTGAGTTCTGCTCATTCTGGCTACATGGCCTCTCCAGATCTCCAGCTAACTTCCCAGCTCTTTTACTGTTTTACTTTGCCACTTGCAGATGGACTGCAAAAGATTCCCTGGGCTGTGATCCCACTTGGCCCGGGTTCTTCTGCAGCCATTCATCCCCTATGCACCATAGAGGCAGAAGGAGCTTTGGCCAGGCTGCCGCCCTAGTGTTCCAGACACACCGACTGCACACGCCCCTCGACTCTGGAACCCCTCAGAATACGTCCTTCCCTGGGGCTCTGCTGAGAAAAGATGACATAGCTGTCTCCTCTACCTTCACTCTGCCTGCAGCTAGTTTGGGGTGGGAGATGCTGATAGAAACTTCGCCCAATCACATTTTCTTTCAAATATTACTGTCATACAACTGGACTGTGCTTTCAAAAATCTGAGAATTTTATGT
The DNA here is from genome assembly GCF_007474595.2 of Lynx canadensis. Classification (NCBI taxonomy): domain Eukaryota; kingdom Metazoa; phylum Chordata; class Mammalia; order Carnivora; family Felidae; genus Lynx; species Lynx canadensis. The sequence continues at coordinate 67,476,333 of NC_044307.1, forward strand.
CTTTGTGCTTTGATTCTGCTCTCCTTGGGGTGGTGGAATACTTATATCTAGCTTGGTAATGAGGTATGAAAAAAACACATTATCCTCCTTCACCAGTAAATATAGATATATATTATGAAGTGAAGAGGGTTCTCATTACAAAATGTGCATATAGTCATGCTTGAGAAATCCTCTTCTCTTTGTAAACTACTTGGTTTAATCATGCCTCCAGGTATCTTTACAGGTAAATGTATCCGCTGGGTTTCTCTTTGCATGCACAGTTTCAGTGCTGAGGGCAGGTAAAACTGATAAGCACTACTATATCTGGAGAATTCTAACAGCTTATCTCTGCCTGGAGTAGTAATTAATAGTTGCCTATGTGAAGAGATCAAAGAATTGTAGAAGAGGGATTATGTTAACAGTTTAATTGAGGAACACAGGAAATGATGATTGGTCTAATTTTTTTTACTATCTGTGCTCCTTCTGATATAGAGCTGATAGAAATTTACAGCTGAAAGACCTAAAATGACCATTTTATGGGAAACTCCTTGAGGAAAAAAACCTATGTATATATTCATTATATTAGTCCTTTCTTGTGGAACACATAATAGACCCTTAAATTTTGTTGTATGAGTATGTTTTGAGGCTACTGTAGTACCTAGTTGCCCATAAATTTTGTTGGAAAATGTTGCTATTTTCCAAGCATATTCCTTAGGACACACTGTCCCACAAGAAGCCAAAAGATGAAAATAAAAAATAAAGCAAAACGGCAGAGAAGAGTTTCATGGCAGGTAAGTTTGAGAAACAGCTGTTTATCACATGCAACATTGAGAGACCATTTTGAATAATATTGTACCAAAATTCCTCCTCTTTTTCTTCCTGTATCCCCTCTGCACATATGCTACTTTCTTCCTTTCCTCATTTATTAAATATTAGAATTTAACATACTTTTTTCTTTTTTATTAGCTATAGCTGATAATCATGACAGTCATGATTTATTAAATCACAAGGCATAGCACTGTGGTGGGAGGGGGCTTGGGGGGGACAGGAAGACCTCCAGGTTGAGCTTCATTTATTTCAGATGTCTCAAGTATATGACTTTTTCACATTCTTAATAATAGTTTTCATCTGAGACAGTACTCAAGGTTGAAAAAAGCACATTGGAAATCCACTCAAAGTCTTAGGAAAAGTTTCTAGTGTGTGAAAAAACGCCAATAGTCAAGCAGCTTGAGGAGTTTCCTTATCCACTTTCCTATGTGTTTAAAATTCATTTAAGGTGCACCTGGGTGGCTCAGTCAGTTAACTGTCTGATGCTTGGTTTCAGTTCAGGTCATGATCTCCCAGTTCATGAGTTCGAGCCCCACATAGGGCACTGTGCTTGTGATTCTCTTTCTCTCCCTTTCTCTCTGACCCTCCTGTGCTCGCTTGCTCTCTCTCTCTCTGTCTCTCTCTCAAAATGAATAAATAAACTTAAAAATATTATTTAAAATTTAATCTTCCTGATTTTCTTCATGTAAACATGCTATTTTTTATTTCGGAGTGCTAAGTTATAGAAAGAAAGCTGCCATAAATCATTAAATAATATGCTGAACTGTAAATATGAACCATCAGTAGGATTCCAATATATTTATTTATTCTATTTATATACCAGTCTATTTCTAAAACAATTTGAAAGGGCATATTATTTCATATAGAGGCTTTTAAAAATGAAGGCCATAATGGATACAGTGAACATAGCTGTAATTATTATTCCAGCCCTGAAAGCCACTGTGATGAAGTCATGGAATTATGATCTCTTCTAAGCTTATAATTGTGTGTGAACATATGTACAAGTTTATATTACTTCAGCAGGATCCTTGGAAAGAATCACATACTGGAAACATTTAAGACAAAATAGGTCTTTCTGATCTGTTAATAAAGTAAACAATATTGATTTTAAAAGAATAAATCATATGTTAGGACAAAAATGTCGAGTCCTTTGTGTGGGGTGATAGTTCTGTTTTTCCTTCTCTTCAAAAATGGATAAATAGCTATGCAGTTGTTTCTATTGTCAAAATGTAAAGAACATATCCTCAAAGTCTCTTTAGGCTACATCAGCATCACTTTAAGGTTTTTTTCTTCTTTGGGTTTATTCTAGGCCCTGAGCTTATCGCTTAAACTAGGTAGGACCAGTTCTCTAGAATAATCGGGACATCAGTTAGTAGTCAATCCTAGGGCACAGGGAGGAAAGAAAACATTTCAGGGCTATTAGATACCTAACACCCACTTCTCAAGAGCCTGAACTTGGTGAGAAAAGGGCCTGGCCATCCAAGTGTCTGCACTTGGAGATTCTGCAGAGAGGCTTTCCCTTTACAATGATTCCTTTATGCAGCCCATGTTTGACCGTACAATGTGGCAAGACAGAAATGAAAACTGTGAATTGATCTACCTGCTCAGGAAGCCAAACTTATAAAAGAAAATAATTCATTTGACTCTTCTGACCTCTTTACCCTGTCTGAGAGTCCAAAAGGAACTTGGCCTTTTCTTTTACCTTTTTTTCTGCTTCTGCAACTTGGCATAAGTTGTGAATTTGGCAACAGGATTGAAAGTCTCTTTTTGTTCAGGGAAAAATATGTCCAAGGACCTATAATTCTGAACTTTCAAGGAAAAATCCTAAATTCAGAAAATAACACAGTTTTAAGCAAACATGAAAGCACTATGTCATAATTTAGCTGAATTGCTGATGACTTTTAAAACATTAAAAACTCATTTATTCAAATAACTTGCATTTTACATACTTATTGTAAAAAACTAAAATGATATGAAGAAATAAAACAAAATCAACCATAATTATATTATCCAAAGAGGTACCCTGTTAACCTTTTAGTGTTTTCCCTAAATATAATATGTGTTTAGGAATATAATAGGCATTAAATTATAATTTTCACACATTTGACAGTTCTGTCTATGGCCATGATAATCTTAGCAGTTAATATTAGAGAGAACCAGTGCAATCTTAGTGTCTTTTATGGCAAAGAATAAATGACATGGAGAATGGCATTGGCATTAGGGAGATCGGCATCATTTAAAACTCTTTCTAACAACCATGTGAGTGAACTTGGAAGCTGATTCTCTCTCTGGTCAAGAGTTCAGATGAGACCTCAGCCTTGACCAACAGCTTGACTGCAGTCTTATGAAAGACACTGAACCAGAGACATCTAGTTAAGCCACACCTGAATTCCCATTGCAGAGAAACTGTGACATAATGTTTGTTGTTTTAAATTTTTTTAATGTTTATTTTCCTTTTGAGAGAGAGAGAGAGAGAGAGAGAATGAGTGGGAGAGGGGGAGAGAGAGGGAGTCACAGAATATGAAGCAGGTGCCAGGCTCTGAGCCCCAACATGGGGCTCAAACTCATGACCTGTGAGATCATGACCTGAGCCAAAGTTGGACACTCAACCGACTGAGCCACACAGGTGCCCCATGCTTGTTGTTTTAAATCACTAAGTTTTGGGTGATTTATTATGGAGAAATAAATAGCTAAGACATAACATAAAATAGTTAAATGAACCTTGGTCATTACACAAACTCCACTACTCAGTTTACTGTGGAATGTTGTTCAAGCCACTTAACCACTCAACTAATTTTTCAGTTTCCTTCTTTGTAGGTTTTGACTAGATTAATGTTTCCTAAACTTCAGTCATTTATTTAAAACCTTCTAAGACTTTGTATATCTACTTCTAGTCTCCACTGTTATTTACTGAGTTCTTTGAATTGTATCATTATTCAAAATTACCCTTTATCCATTTAGACCATTTAGCAAACATCTCTTTGCTAAATTTTGCTAGTCTTCCAGTGATTACAAGTTGGTAAAAGATATTTTCCTCTTCCTGGAAACTTTATTACTAGATGATATCTTTCAGTGAATGAAAGTCTCAGATAAAATTTGGCCAAATGTGGAAATATTCACTGCATTTTACCCAAACTAAGATACTATCTGTTTTAAGATGCACAGTAGTTCTGTGGATTATTGAGAATGAAAGAAACACAACTAATCATAATTATAAAATGCCATTGATTCTAAGACACATCCAATTCCAGGCATGTTAAAATGTGAGAAAACTGTGCACTTTAAGATTAAGGACGTAAGGTATTAGCAACTAAGCATCAAAGGAGGTTGTCAATTCTGTCATTACCTTTGAAGTCATAATTCTGCCCTAAGTACACTGGCCCTACCAAAAAAAAAGCTTTTGCCCAAATGACATCAGAGTTTTCTGATGCCAGTTTTCTGATTACAGTGTTATTATAGCCATCTCTGTAATCGTATCAGGCTAATCTGGGTTCTCTATGCAATGGAAGGACGCAGGATCAATACAGCTCTGGATATGGGCTGCACCACTGTGGTTTGGCAGTGCCCATGGGAGGGTGGTAGGGTCAGTTCAGTATTCCTAACTCATCACCTGTCTTGAATAATATTCATTTAAGCTAATAAAGATTATTTCTAACACCACTTACAATTATTGACCAATAATCGTAATAATACCATGACACAAAGCATTTGGTATAGGTTTGAATAGGGACTTGTTATCTTTTAAGGATAGTTCTCTTTAGGTTTTGAGTCCTCATTAGAGCCTCAAAGGGTAATCAACCATCCTTGGAATATAGATTGGAAACAACTTATTTAACATGCATATCCTGCTGTTCACACTGAAGCATTGTAAAATAAATGATCATATCCATAGTATAAAAACACCTATTTTACCAAAGAAAACTTATTTAGATAGGAAACTATGTTATCATGACTGTAATTAGAAAGTGGGTAACGGGGCGCCTGGGTGGTGCAGTCGGTTAAGCGTCCGACTTCAGCCAGGTCACGATCTCGAGGTCCGTGGGTTCAAGCCCCGCGTCGGGCTCTGGGCTGATGGCTCAGAGCCTGGAGCCTGTTTCCGATTCTGTGTCTCCCTCTCTCTCTGCCCCTCCCCCGTTCATGCTCTGTCTCTCTCTGTCCCCAAAATAAATAAACGTTGAAAAAAAAATTTTTTTTAGAAAGTGGGTAACAATGCTATAAACTGAAGTCACCTATAGAACACAATGCATCACAACCCTGGGTACCATTGCCTAGTTAAAGCTCTAAGCTGAGGCCAGTTCTCTAAAGATTAGTCACTGAGATTCTTTTCCTTGACTTAGTCAGAAGGGGGAAAACTGAAAAGCGAGTCATTTCCTTAGAATGTTATTCAAAGTTATGTTAAAGCTCTGTGATTGTACCACCAGGGTCTAGGTCTTACATTTTATGAAAAACTAGGTTAGATGATTTCAAAGTCTCTGACAACTTTAATATCCTTTGAAATCCAATTTTTCTCTTTCTTTTGTGAAGTTATGAATGGAAATTTGTGTCAGCTCAGAAAATAGTACATAGGTCATTGGCATCTGTTGCTGTGAATACTGGAAGCAGTGAAGTATTTATGTTTTTTAATGATTTCATTAATAAATGAGAACATTATAAGCAATTACGTGTTTTTTCCTCATGGTGCTTATATTATGTATTTATAATATTTGTACTACAGATTTTTAGGCTTTATTAAAAATGTAGGCTCAAGCCTCCCGATTTAGTAAAAAACCCAAATGGTTTACTTGTGTAAAAGCCTTCAGGATTTAAGCTTTTTGTTTGTTTGTTTGTTTATTTTCTGTTTTACCTGTCAGGGATAATACAGCAGTATCTGGTACAACTTGATTTTTGGCATTACTTTATCTTTACTTCACGGTTGTAGGATTCACATGCTGCATTGGATAAATACTTCCAAGTGTCCCTTACGAAAGTAATCATGATGTCAGCTGAGTTAAAAGAAACCATACTGATAACCAATAGTTTGGTTTCCCATCTTCTTTGTGTGACATATTTGGAAGAAGATCTGCATTCTTTATAGTTCACCACGGAAGAGAACTATTTTCTATATACAATGAAAAAGAAATGTTTTATGACTTTAGGGAGTGATATGGATTCTGGTGCCTGGAATTAGGTGGATAACTCTCACCTATACATTTCCAAAAGTGGGATGAGGTGCTCAGGAACAGTTACCCACTTCGTACATTTTTTACCATTTGTGTTAAAGCTTATCCTCAACTATGCATTTTATTTTCCTGACTAAAAATTTAGGAGAGATATCTATTTCAGTTCTTTGAAAAACAATTCTCTAGCAATATAGCTGAATTTCCTTCATATAATTTGACCAAGAGCAAGAAAAAACAGTGTTTCTATTAGACTTGTATTGACAACTGGTAGAGATTATCTCTTACTGAAACCTTCTGATCTCCAATAGTCAGTCTTACATTTTATTTTAATGCTTTATTGCATTTTAAACATTTATGATATTTAATGTTGAAATTAGTGTTTTGTTTCTCTTTAATATTATCATACTTGTTCCAAGGAGTGGGTTTTTGTAGCATTCTAAGTACCTATTAATAACCAAAGTAGATTGTATTGAGATAAGCTATAAGAGCACAAAGGCAACCAAAAGTAAAATTAGCAATTAATGTATGCTGCTTTTTAAAATGCTTTTCCAACTTTCTAGTAGCACTTACTCATTATGTTTTTGATTCTTTATGCTTCCACACTTCCATCTATCAATATTCATATATTCTCTGTCTCACTCCCACATGAGATAACATGATCGCTTAACCATCTCTAAGGTATTAGTATTGACAGCTGCAATATTCTTCAAAGGCAGCAATGTGGTTTGACAACTGCCTTTTATCCAATCTAGAGCAATAACCAACAGTGACAATTTTGGCACTGTGGGAAGAAAGTGACAAAGAGTTTTTTGTTGTAATTTGTAAGGGATTTTTTGGGTATGCATTAAACTACACCATGCAGATGGCTAAATATGGCACAGATTTTTATCTGAAGGAGAGCATAATCTTGCATTACAGTTATAGTTTTTGCTTACTCTGCTAACAGAGCATTTTTTTTTTTTTTGCAAAAGAATATGTTTCTCATTGAGATACAGTCATGCCAAGTCTGAAATTTAAAATCCAAAACATATTGTATTATCTAAGAGCAAACAAAGCTTTGGAAAAAATTATCTGATGGAAAATTACTAGATCCTCACCCCCCCCTCCGCCAGTACCCAAATATATTTGTCTTTAAACATTTATCAACTAATTATTTTATACTTTTAGGGAAACTAGCATTTATTTGGGGAAACTTATAGTGTATTAAAACCAGTAAGGAAAGGGATGATAAACTTGAAATTTATACTACATATCCGTTTCAGAGATATTAACACTGTCACAAAAGTTTGATTTCTAAATCTATGTAATTTATTTAGCTCATTTCTTTTTACACTGAGATGGACCATGGGTAAATGTTAAAACCGTTGTATAATGTTAATCCCATATGAATTGTACCAATTTGACAACTGTGTGGTTGGATGTGCAAAAGAATGGATCATTGAGGGTGTATAGGTTATTGCATGTATATAGGTACATTTGTCAGTAGTTGTATTTTTAACCACATGTTGTCTTAGAGTTCCTGCCTTTCATTTCGTTTGTCCTGCGACCTGTGCTTATTCTGAGATATAACCAATTCATACACTCAGGACAGAAAGGCCTTACCGAGGGTGAGAGCAGACAGTGAAGGGAGTGATTAACAAAACTGATTCTATACTCAGCCAAACTCTGTTTCCACCATTTGGTTATGGGAGTCCTTTAACCCCAGTGACTTTAGCTATAACACTGGGATTATAACAAACCCGAGTGTGATGACCACATATATAAAACAATAACACCGTGCCTGGTACATAGAAAATACACTTCTTTTTTTTTTTAATTTATTTTTATTTTTTATTTTAGAGAGAGGAGAGAGAGAAAGAGCAAGCAAGCAGGGGAGGGGCAAGGGAGGCGCAGAGGGAAACAGAGAATCTTTTATTTTTTTAAATTTTATTAATTTTGAGAGGCAGAGGCAAAGGCAGCATGAGCAGGGGAGGGGCAGAGAGAGAGGGAGAGAAAGAATCTCAAGCAGGCCCTGCACCTTCAGCGCAGAGCCTGATATTGGGCTTGAACCCACGAACTGTTAGGTCATGACTTGAGCTGAAACTAAGAATTGGCCACTTAACTGACTGAGACACCCAGGCGCCCCAAGAGAGAGAGTCTTAAGGAGGCTGCACATTCAGTGTGGAGCTCGACATGACACAGGGCTCCATCACATGACCCTGGGACCATGACCTGAGCTGAAGTCAAGAATTTGTCACTCAACTGACTGACTGTACTTTCAAGTGCCCTGAGAGTACACTTCTAATGCTAAATTTTATATCTCTTAATCTTAGGGGTTAAAATTGTCCAGCAGATGTTGGAGGTTGAGAGTATGGTGGCTGGGATTGTGATAGTGATAGATAAAATTAATGATAATAACCCCAGTTGTACATGAATTCTATGTATTTTTCTTTTTTCTTAGGCTGATTCCCTCTTTCAGAAATGTTTCCTTATTTTAACAAGATTGAAGTCAGATATGGTGATGTAGAGAAAAAGCACTGCACTTTAGAATCAGGAGATTTTGTTTCTGGTCTTGGCTTTGCCGCTTATCTGCTGGAAATGAGGGTGGTTTCCTGTGAGGTCTGTGACTATGCCAGGTGTGGGTTTGGGGCAGCTGATCTAGACAGGTAATCTGTGTGCCACCCTTTCTCACCCATCCTGCTCTGAATCTTCCAGAGTCAAAAAAGGTACAACTTGGCAATTAAGGATGTTTGATCAGCAAGGCTCCCCTATTAGAACCTCCCTAAATTGACTATTGTGGTAACAAAGTTGTGGTCAGCTGCTTGTTAGGTACTACAGAAGTGCCCTCCAGCCTTTTACACCTAATATGTGGCACTTGATACTTTCCAGTCTTTTTTATTACCATTCTATTTTAACTCAGACACAACAGCCATTTGGAGTCAGAGAATCCTAGATGATCCTGCAATCATATGGTTCTCAAGAAGCAAAATGAAACAAAATTTAAGAATAGACAAACCACCTCCCTCCCTTCTAAACAATTCCAAAAGCCATGTTAAAGTATGCTTCTTAAACCTTCCTATAAGCCTGAGTCCATTGGGTCCTTCCGTCATCCTGGAGTCTTGGGCTCAGCACCAAGACTGTCATGTATGAATTATTTGATGACCTCTTCTTCAGGGAGTAGAAGTACAGTGTTGGTTTCAGGGTGCCTGTATCATTTCTGTTGCCACATCCAAGACACCCTCTACTCTCAAGGACCTCCCAGGGGTGCTCCTTATATCTTGGTGCAGTGCCTGATGGCCTATCCAGACCCAATTGGGCCCCAGATAGATAGGTCATTGCCTTTGAATTATATCCTTCTCTCCAATTCTTCCTCTACATTCACACTTTCTCAAGTTTTAACTAATAGTATATGATTCATGCTGACATTCTAATGGGACTGATGACATTCACCCACTTTTTGGGTATCATTTTTGTAGGTAAACTTTTTGGGACATGCAGTGCATTGCTTTTAGTTTCTAAATTCAGGGATTTTCCTTTCTCATCCCCCTACTTCCCTTCCTTCCCAACACTCTCCCTCCTTTCTTCCCCCCTCCTTCCTGTCTTTCTTTCTTTCTTCCTTCCTTCCTTCCTTCCTTCCTTCCTTCCTTCCTTCCTTCCTTCCTTCATTTTTTCTTCCTTCCTCCCTTCCTCCCTCCCTCCCTCCCTTCTTCACTCTTCCCTCCTTTTCTTTCTTTCTTTCTTTCTTTCTTTCTTTCTTTCTTTCTTTCTCAGTTCATGAAGAAGGAGCAAATAAGAGATGGCATTGTTCCTAAGGACATTTTATTGATAGCCAAGTATTTGTGAAATAAAAGCTTACTTTGGTTTAAAAGCCATTTTATGTCTTTTACTCTTTGTATATCCTAAGGTTCTTTGTGAGGATAGGTTAGTTTTGTAACAATTCCCAGGGACATGAAATGGCCTTTCATTCTAAAAGAAAATAAACTGAAAGCAGGGCTTGGGAGGGTAGCATAGTGTTTCCTAATTTGAGAAAACTCCCAGGAGCAGTTCTGTTTACTAATACCTGGATCCCCCAGTTGCAGCAAATGGAGCATTCTTCTGGCCCAGCTTGTCCTTTTTCCTTGCATCTAATGTCTGCTCCCAAACAGATGTTCTGGCCCCACACTGATTCCCACCTCGCAGCTCTTGGCTGTTGCGCAGCTCGTTTCTCAGCATAGATTTCTCCTGGGGCAGAGGAAGGCCAGACCCCAACACCTGGACGGTCTTTTAATGACCTTTGCTTTTGTTATTTTCTGCTTAATCATCATATGATTTACTTCTTTTTATTGCTGCTATCCCTTCCCCACCTCTCATTCCAGACACAAGGACCCACCTCTTCTAGAAGGAGTAAAATTTTCTGTTTCTATTCAGAAGCAGAGACCGTATTTTACAGGTTTTTAAATTCTCAAGACACAATTATAACAAATACAGAGTGAATTTATAAGTTAATAAAATTTCTAGGGTTGCTGAATGTACATACATTTCAGGAGTCACCAGATTCTCTTAAAAAAAGAAAAGGACTTTCATTAGTTCACTCATTTTCTTACTCCCATATTTATTTTATACAGTCTGCTTTTAGTCCTCTTCACTAATGGATGAGAACAGAAACCGTGTATTCCTTAATATGCAATTGAATCCTGAACCCATTTGCCTTCGGAATGCATTCTGTGTTTACAGGCAGTTTCATATGTCTAAAGCCTGGGAGAGACACTACCAATAAATCAAGTGGTCTGGACACCTCCCAATTTAGGAGGAACTGGGAATATTTCCAATTTCCTCTTCTATTTTTCTCTCCCTCCCTCTCCCCTTGCTATACATGAACATCTTGGTCTCATTCTGAGGCAAAGAATGAGCAGAAATGCCCTCTCATAGTGGGAAGGAGAAGAATTTAAATATCTGAGGCTAAAGGACTTGTTTGTATGGAACGTTCAAAATAATTAGACTTAAAATTTGTTAGACAATCAATGCATGTATTTGCTTACTACATGCCCAGGGCTTTGGGGAGATAAGATAGAGCCCAATCTTAAGGCAGAGGAGGCAGGCCACTATGTACAGAAAAAAAATTCATGCAACACAGTAATAACAGCCCTTTGGATGACCCAGACAATAAAAACCATGAGCCTTCAGAGGAAGGATAAATTATTTCAGCTGGGGGCGAAGAGGAGTGACTAATAGGTGGGAGAAATTTTATCTAGGCCTGGGATGATGGAATGATTTATCCTGGTAGAGTGAATTACAGGTGTTCCAAATTGAGGGAATGGCTTGAACAAAGGTACAGAGGCAAGACATAGCCATTTGGGTCGAGAGAACAGGACAGATATGTGAGAGTAATGGCATGTAAGAGAGGAGAACAGCATAGTGATTTTACAATGTTTTTCTGTGTTGAATGAACAAGGTATGGCATGGCAGAATCACTAAAATGGAAGGACATTATAGGACAACTAGACAGCTAGTGTCCTATAAAGAAAAGCCAGCTACAAATTACTTTTCATAAGATAAAAATATATAGTAAAAACTCTTCGAATAGGGTGGCAACCAGGGTCATCTTCACACAAGGTCTCACTCTAGGAGGGCCTCGTGCTTGGTTTAATGCTCCACTATTGCTTTCTTGAACCCTTAATTTTTGAACAAGGGACTCAACATTTTTATTTTGCCCTGAGCTCCACAGACAATGTTAGCTGATTCTGCTGTTCAGCAATAGAAATTAATGAAGGGAACATGAACAAGAGCATGAGGAAGGAGGAGGGGAATCTACAGAGTCACAACAGTGTAAGAATCTGCAGACTCATAAATCGGGAGTCTCACGGCACCGGCAATACAGGAAGATTAGGACTGGGGCCAGGGGATTACTCTGAGCAGGTGTTCTGTTTGGAACCACTGCATTTAAGTACTGAAGGCCAGGGATATGTAAGAAGACAAGATGTGGATGAAAAAAAATGGCAAAGTGGCAAGTTAGAAGTTGGATAGAAAGTGAAGGAAGGCATGCATTTTAGATGTCAGGATGGAGAAAAATGAGAGCTCAAAATAAAGCAAGAGAGCAGGTACAAGTGGAGAACACAGGGAGTAGAATTGAGGGGTCCCAAAATGCTGACTCCTTAGGGTAGGGCCTCCTGTGAAGGCAGGGAGAAACCCGTCTCCCACAAGAAGACGTGCTCAAGGCTGGTTGTGGTAGGACAGGCTGATCCCAAACAGGAACCTGGAAACCAGGCCCTCGGCAGGGAATGGAGGGGCCACTTCTCTTTGTAGTTCTGTGCTTCTCAAAGTAGTAAAAGTTTTTTTCATTCTTAGAGCCACAGGAAAAAACATGCACATTTCTAAGGCATTTATTTTGTCAGTAGATGTGGGGAAAATTCTACATTAGGACAGACACTGCTAATTGTGCAATTGGAAGAAAAAGTCACATGGAAGGTTAAGATAAGCCTTGAAAACTTTATTTAAAAAAAAATTTTTTTTCCATTTATTGATTTTTGAGAGACACAGAGAGACAGAGCACAAGTGAGGGAGGGGCAGAGATAGAAGGAGACACAGAATCCAAAGCAGGCTCCAAGCTGTCAGCACAGAGCCCAATGTGGGGCTCAAACTCACAAACCGCGAGATCATGACCTGAGCCAAAGTCGGACGCTTAACTGACTGAGGCACCCAGGTGCCCCAAGCCTTGAAACTTTAAAGACATTTCTGCTCTCAGCCACTTGCTTGCCCCATTTACTCTGGCTTACCGGGGACCTGTCAGGCACTGAATGTCATGGCCCTTGGCAAGTGGCTATGGGCTTGAGAATCGCTTAGGGAGTTTTAAAAGTTTTCCACTTCTGGACAGTCTGAGTTA